>NC_133664.1:217676431-217976431 GCF_037893015.1 Macrotis lagotis | reverse complement strand
TGATAAAGGCCTCATTTCTCAAATATCTAAGTAAATGAGTCAAATTTATAAAAATAAAAATATTCTCCAATTGATAAATGGTTGAGCAATGTGAACAGGCAGTCACTATTGATTAGACAAAAGCAAATTAAAATAACTCAGAGGTTCTACCTTACTCCTATCAGAAATGACAAATGCTGGAAAGGATGAGGGAAAATAGGTACACTAATGAGTTATTGGTGGAAGAGTGAACTGTTTTGACCATTCTGGAGAATAATGCCCAAAGGGTTAAAAAATTAGGCATACTTCCATCCAGTAATTTCACTACTAAGTCTGTACCAAAAGAAAGTGAATAAAAAGGATTTATGTTTACAAAAACATTTGTAGAAACTTTTTTTTGTGGGGGAAAGAATTGGACATTGAAGGAATGTTTCTCAATTCAGAAATAGTTGAACAAAATGTGGCATTTGATCATGATGGAGTACTAGCAATGCTGCAAGAAACGACAAGGAGAGCAGTTCAGAAAAGCATGGCAAGACTTACATGAACTGATACAAAGTGAAGTGAAAAGAACTGGTAGCTCATTGTGCAATAATAATATTAATATTGTATTGATAATCAACTTGATTTGGCTACTCTGCTCTATACAATCATCTAAGATAATTCCAAAAGACTTGAAATGAAAATGCAGAGAGAGAACTAATGAATTCTAAGTACAAATTGAAGTGTAATTTTCTCATTCTATTATTATTATTTTTATTTGCCATATGGTTAATATGGAAATAAGGGCAACTAAATGGTGCAGTAGATAGACCATCAGTCCTGGAGTCAGGAAGACCTGGTTTCAAATCTGGTCTCAGACAATTGGATTTGAATGAGGGGGGCTTGCTAAGTCACCAACCTCACTTTCTCCTCCAGAGTCACATGGGTTTGTGGGCCAGATATGAATCCGGATGACTGGAGATGGCCCTGAATGCCAGGCAATCAGGGTCAAGACACTTGCTAGTGAGTCAAGTGTCTGAGGTTGAATTCAAACTCCCATCCTCCTGACTCCAAAGCCAGTGCTCTATCCACTTTGCCATCTAGCTGCTCTAAAGTCTACTATGTAAACCCCAAATCTAATGCTTGTTTTCTGGAAATCATGGGAAGGTATTAGAATAAAAGCCTTTCCTCTATACTACTCAGTGCAAATAGAGATCACCAAACTATAGATGTCAGTATTATAGGAAAAGGGAAAATTTAAAGAGCATACCATAAGGTAATTCTTACAGAAAAATATAATCAAAGTCTAATTCCCTCATCTATTATTCCAGGTGCTTTCCCCATTCCCAGCCCATCTTCCTGTCATTTTCCTGGTTGTAGCAATATTAAGAATTATATTTCAAAGCTAACCCGGTAGGGGTTATACTAAGGAGTTCAAATTTGAAGAATGGGTGAAGGCACTTGTACTGTGCCCCTCCCCCAGATCCCATCCTCACTCCCACAGACTAAATACTTGGCCAAAACAAGTGGGCCATGAGACTGGAGCAATTTTAGGCACTGAACCAAGGGGAATTGTTAGAATAGGTTGGGGGGGCCTTCAGAATAGTATCAAGGAATAAGGAAAACAAAACAAAACAAAACAAAAAATCAAGGTGACTATGAAGGAGAGTGAAACCTTGGAGGTAAGAAATATATCACTGATTATACAGCCCTAGATGAAGAAGAGAGTCAGGAAGAATGAGAGACCTGTTACTATTAGAGATTAGAAAGGTCTGGCTTGTCCCTAGTCCCCAGAATATAAATTTCAGACATGACTGTGATACAGGAGATGGGTGCAAATTGTCCCAGTGGGAATTTACTTGCTGAACTATACAAACTTTTATTGGTACCTGAAATAAAACTTCAAGACAATCACTAAAAGTTAAGCTGTTTTACTTGTAAGGAAGCAACACTGAATACATATTTCTGAGTGTAAACTTAACTTGGTTTTTCTACAGACTTTGTTTTATACAATCTTTCCCCTCTCCCCCAGCAAAATCAAGGTAAATTTTATTTTGATTGGTTACAGAAACAAAGGAGTTTGTAATAAATAATTTTGCTAATTGGATTCAGAAATATATATATATATATACATATATATATATATATACATATATGGGAGTAAAAACAATGTCATTGATAAGGAAAATAAGAAATACAAGAGTGAAAAAATTCTCAGAAACTTCTCTTTAACAAGAAATAGGTTCAGGAAATTAAAGCAAGTAATGAGTGAATATAATTTGTTATAGGTGATTAACTATAGTCAAGAAACACCTGCTAGGATACAAATTATAGGAAGTTTTTCATAGATTTTATTGTTATTAGTATTATTATTATTTTACTTTTCCAGTCAAATTAGAGCAACCCCATGGTTTCTTAACAACAAGATAGTTTAAAAGCATTAAGGTCAACATTAGCTTAACTCTTTTTCAAAGCACAGGTTGAGGCAAGCAGCGTCTAGCATATCCACCCCCAAGCAAAAGAATCCCAGGACCAGACAGCTTTGTATGCTTTGATGGTTTCTAGCTGGCCAGAAAAAAAACTGAATGGAGAAAAACTTTGACTCTCCTCTACCATATGTGGCAACACACTACAGCTACTTTTAAGACTGCTATTTCTTATAATTCTTATAATTTTAAATATTTTCTCAATGTATGTGTATTAAAAATCTGGATTCACATTTGCATCTGTGCCAATTCTTCTTACCTGAACACTGGCAATGAGATTGAGGACTGGGGGAGGAGAAAACCTCAACAGATTTTTAAAATTCTGGAATTTGTGCCTATATAATCAAAGTTAATTCTGCCAGAGGAAAATTTTCTGGCTTGGTGTTCAAAGAGCGAAGCATGAAAAAAAAGACAAGAATATATTTGGGGGAAAAAAGGAAATTATTGCTAAAAACCCATTTTTGTTTTTCAGTGTGGAGGTGGGAGAGGGAGTAATGAATAAATCAGAATGAATGAATGATTAATGGACTGCCATTTCTTTACTCTAAAGGTCCACAGGATTTGAAAAAAGTTAGGACGTGGGGAGAAACAAGTTGTTTTTAAGTTCACATTTAGTGGCAACAGTCTAGTTCGAGATACATGTTAGTGCCGCCTAGTGGTAATACTTGAGAATTGGGTGATTTTTTTTAAAAAAACTCTTCTGTGTGTACAAGGTGTTTTTCTAGTGTTATTTCAGTAATACTTTTAACTATGAAAATTTAGTTTCTTATGATTTACATTTTATTTTTACTTCATTTTCCTTGAATTTTTTTATGAGCTGATATTAACTTATCTTTTCTTGTTAATTTCTTTGGCAAATTGCTTTTGAGGAAATTTTGAAGTTGTATGACCAATTTTTTTTTAATTCTACTTTTGGTTACTACTTTGGTTTTTTATATTATTTTTTTTTATTTCACTTTGTATTTTTGAAGTGTCCCCTACTTCTCTCTGTTGCAGTCAATCTGCTGCAATCAGAAGGTGGACATAAATATGAAAGACCATTTTTCAATCCTAATAGTACCTTAGGATGTGCTTGTTGAAACTATACATCTATTTCAGGGATTTTTATTTTAACAATGTGATTTGCTTATAATTCAATTGTTGGAATATGATTGTGTACCTGCTTTTGTTATATGCTAAGTATGTATTGGTGAGCAGCTGGGTGGTGCAGGAGATAGAGCCTCGCCTGGAGCTGGGAAGAACTGAGTTTAAATTTGGCTTCAGATACCTACAAGCTGTGTGATCCTGGGTAAATCACTTAAGCCTGGGGGCAACTAGGTGAAACAGTCATAGAGCAGTAGCCCTGGAGTCAGGAGGACCTGAGTTCAAATTCAACCTCAGACACATACCTATACCTGTGTGACCTTGGGCAAGTCTCTTAACCACATTGCCTTAAATAAATAAAAATTTAAAAAATCCCACTTAACCCTGTTTTTCTCAGTTTCCTCATCTTACAGTGTAAAATGAGCTGGAGAAGGAAATGGAAAACCACTTCAGCATCTTTGCCAAGAAAACTCCAAACAGGGTCATGAAGAGTCAGACATGACTAAAACAACTGAACAACTAACAATAACCAAAAAATATGCATTGCATGACTCACCGCTTCACAGTGCTTATGAGGAAAGCTTAACTATCTAATGCATGTTTAATGGATAAAACTGCTTCAGTATGTACTTAAGGTTCAATATTTTGAAAATATAGAAACTGCATTTAGAATATGCTATTGATTAAAGGGTATTAAGGTTCATAGGGGACTATGAAGATATTATAAAATTATTGAAGAAAACTACAAAAGAGTTTGGGAGCTATTCAAAGCTTATAACAATACAAGACCAGAAGAATCCACTAAAAGCAATTCCCTCTATGTAGGTGATACTGGAACCATATTTTCTATGACAGAAGAAAAAGACTTTGCCTGTAGGGAAGAGGAAAGCTAGTTCCCCTAAATAATATAAAGGACTATCCCCTATATGGTATGAGCTACTTTCCTGGACTTGTATAAAGGGGTATCATTTATAAGTATAAAGAGGTATTGTTTATAAGTAAAATAAGGGCTAAATCAAACAAAGGAACTTCGAAGTTAAGTAAAACAGGACTGCTGGTAGGTAGGATCAACTAGGTAACTAATTGGTTAGGTTTGTGTGCAAGAGCTAACATAGTGGACCCAAGATAGAAATCCTTAGAAAAGTATTCTTCCCTTCCTTTTCTTGTATTCATCTGAGCTCAACAAAACAGAGCAAAAACAACACTTGAGACTATTCTCTTAAACACCCTGAAAATGGAAGTGCCTTTTATATTCTCTGATGCATTAAATTTCTGAAGTAACATTTGTACCATATTGTATCTAATCATACCATATTGAAGTGTAAATAACCTTATATAGTTTCTCCTAATATTTACATTTTTATGTGTCTCTTGATTCATGTTTGATTTAAAAGTTTCTTCTCAGTTCTGATCTTTTCACCAGGAGTGCTTTGAAACCCTATTAAAAGTTCATTATTTCTTCCACCCCGACAACATTATATTCAGATTAGCTTGGTCAGTTGTTCTTTCTGGGCCTCTATCTTTTGCCTTTTGAAAGATTATATTTTAAGCTCTCTTCTCCTGCATGTGGTAGCTATGGGATCTTGTGTAACTTTGACTCTGTGTGGTTGCTCAATAATTGAACTCTTTCTACTTGTTTGTAATATTTTTTATTTGACCTGGGAACTTTGGTTTTTGTCATGAAGTTCCTGGGAGTTTTCATTTTGGATTTCTTCCCAGAGGTCACTAAGGGATTCTTTTATTCTTTACTTTGACCTCTGATTCTAGTAGAGATGGATAATTTTCCCTAATAATTTCTTGAAATATGATATATATAGATACATACTCTTTTTGGCCTGGGGGAAAGTAGGTCATAACTTTTAGATAATCAAAGGATTCTAAAATTATCTTTCCTTAATTCATTTTCCAAATTAGTTGTTTTTGTTTTTGTTTTGTAATGATATGAACCCATGGACAATAGCACACCAGACTCTCTATTCCCCACTATCTCCTGAAGGCTAAGTTCATGTTCACTGCCTCCATGATACTATCTATCCATCTAATCTTCTATCCCCTTTTCCTTTTACCTTCAACCTTTCCCAGCATCAATTTCAGTTGGTCCTCTCTCTATTTTTCCTATGAATCTTGTCTCCTCATTATGTGGCCAAAGTATTTAAGCTTCAACTTTAGTGTCTGAATCAGTCAATACTTAAAGAAATTTATTTGTGAAGTTTGAATTAATTTCTTTAAGTATTGACTGATTTTATCAACTTGTCCAAAAGATTCTCAAAAGACTTCTCCAGCACTACAATTCGAAAGTGTCAATTCTGTGGCATTTAGCTTTTTTCTTTATAATCAACTCACAGCTATACATTGTTACTGGAAAAACCATAGCTTTGACAATATAGACCTTTGTTGGTAAGGTGTTGACTCTGATTTTTAGTATGCTGTTCATGTTTGCTCAAGTTTTCCTTCTAAGAAGTAAAGGTCTTTTAATTTCATGACTGCAGTTAAGGTCTGCAGTGATCTTTGATCCCAAGAATATAAAGTCTGCTTTTATTTCTTCTCTGTCTACTTGCTAGGAAATGATAGGACCAGTTTCAATGTTCTTAAATTTCTATTTAATATTAAGCTTCAAGCTAGCTTTTGCATTCTCCTCTTTCACTCTCATCAAAAAAGTTCTTAATGCTTCACTTCTGCCACTAGAGTGATATGGTTTAAATATTTGAGGTGTTGATATTTCTCCCAACAACCTTAATTCCAGCTTTTTTTTTTGATTCATTCATGTCATATATACTCTTCAAAAAAAGTTAGCTAAATAAGGTGAACTAAATAAGCTAAATATAGTCTTCTTGTACTTTTTCCGATCTTAAATCAATAAGTTGTTCCATGATTGGTTCTAACTATTGTTTCTTGATCCATACACAAGTTCCTCAGGAAATAAGTAAGATGATCTGGAACTCCCATTTCTTTGAGGATTTGCCACATTTTGTTTTGATCTACACCATCAAAGGCTTTGGAGTAGTCAATAAAACAGAAGTATATGTTTTCTGAATTGTCCTTGCTTTATACATAATCCAGTGAATGTTGGCAATTTGGTCTCTAATTCCTCTGCCTCTTTGAAAACCAGTCTGCATTTCTGGTAATTTTCAGTTCATATATTGCTAGGTTGTAGAACATTTTTTCCCCCTGGTATGACTGAGGCACCTTCCTTCATATTTATAATTATTATTATTTTATTTTTTCTGAATGTTCTTTTCTTTTCTTTATTCTTTCAATTACTTTAAAGATAGCCTTCAACATTCATCTTTTTGTAAACTTTGGAGCTCCACAATATTTAACTTCCCTCCCTTTCTTCCCCTTTCCCTTCCCCTCAGAAACAAACTAGCAAGTAATCTGATATGTTTTACATGTACTTGTAGAATCTTAAGCATAATCTTGCATTTATGTGAAAAAAGTACAATTCTTTAGGATTGAGACATAAACTGATCTTTTCCAGTCCAGTGGCTACTGCTGTATGCATATTGAATGCAACTCTTTAACAATATCATCTTTTAGGATTTTTAAGTGGCCCAACTGAAATTTTATCACTTCTGCTAGCTTTATTGTTAGCATTGCTTTCTAAAGTCTATTTGACTTCATTTTCTAGGATGTCAGTATCTATCCCATTTGAGGTTATCGATGATGTTATATATTTTTTCTGTATATTTTTGTTACATCATCTTAATCTCTTCTGCTTTGGCTAAGTCTTTGCCCTTTTGACATATGAAACTCATTTTTATATGAAATATTCCATTGATATATCTACCTTTCTTGAAGAGATTTCTTGTCTTCCACATTCTAATTTTTCCTTTATGTCTTTGCATTGCTCATTTAAGGAAATCTTATTTCTCCTGCTGTTCTCTAAAATTTTGCATTCAGTTGGGTATATATTTCCCTTGCTCCTTTCTCTTTTACTTTCCTTCTTTCTTCACCTATTTATAAAACCTTATCAGATAGCCATTTTTGTTTTCTTGCTCTTCTTTTTCTTTGGAATTTATCATTGTTGCTAATATCTATTGTATTACGAATCTATAGTTCTTCAGGCTCTCTATCTACCAGATCTAATCCCTTAAATCTATTTAATCACTTTGGCTTCATATTCATAAGGAATTTTATTTAGGTCTTACCTATGCAGTCTTGTGATTTTTCCCTACTTTCTTTAAGTCTGAATTTTACCTTAAGAAGCTCATGATCTGAACCATATTCAGCTCCAGATCTTGTTTTAACTGATTGTGTAGAGCTTCTTCACTTCTGATTGCATACATGGTCAGTGTTTATGTAGATGCCATCTGTTGCTGAGAAAAAGGTAAAGTCTTTTCTATTCTAATTCAATGTTCTCCAAAGGTCTATGTCTAACTTTTCTAAAATTCTATGCATCTCCTTAGTTTCTTTCTTTTTCATTTTTTTATTGCCTTTATCAAGTTCTGAAAGAGGACAGTTGAAGTCTACCATTAACATAATTTTGCTCTCTTATTTCCTCCTATAACTCACTGAATTTCTCTTTTAAGAATTTGAAAGCTATACCACTTGGTATATATGTTTAGTATTATTTCATTATTTATAAAACATTTTAGCAAATTTCATTTCTTCTTTATCTCTTTTAATTAGATATATTTTTTGTTTTTGTTTTGTCTGAGATAGATTGCTATACATTATTTTTTTAACTTCAGATGAAGCATAATAGATTCTGCTCAAGAACATTACCTTTTTTTTGCAAGGTAATGGGGTTAAGTGACTTGCCCAAGGTCACAGAGTTAGGTAATTATTGTCTGAGTTCAGATTTGAACTCAGTTGCTTTACCCACTGCACCACCTAGCTGCCCCTTGTTTGATCGATTCTTGATGTCTCATATTGTCATCAGCTTCCATTTGTCCAATTCTACTTTTTTAAGGGTTCTTTTTTCCAGTGCATTTTTGTACCTCCTTTTCCTTTTGACCAATTCTGCTTTTTTTAAGGAATTGTTTTCTTTTTTCAGGCTGTTGACTCTTTCCCCCCGCCATGATTCTCTTGTATCACTCTCATTTCTTTTTCTAATCTTTCTTCTATCTTTCTAATTTGAATTTAATTTTTGTTCAAACTTTTTTTTTGTATTTTTCCATGCATTTTTCTAATTTTTCTATTGGGGGGGTTTCCCATAGGTATTTTGACACTGCTGTTGTCATCTGAGTTTTTGTCTTGGTCTTCCCTATCACCATAGTAACTTTCTATGATCAGATTCTTTGTTGTTGTTGTTGTTGTTGTTGTTGCTCATCTTTTCTAGCCTCTTTCCTTACTTTCCTTACTTTTCAATTGAGCTCTGCTGCTGGGGTGAAAGGGTCCCAAGTTTCTTGTGCAGCTAGCTGCAAGTTCTAGCTGTTTGCCTGGTACTGCACTGATGCTTCTCTAAGGCCCATGGGGGACCCTTGTGCCTGGTGCTGTGCTGAGAGCTTGGGGTGCAAGTGGCTGTCACTACTGGAGGCTGCAGGGGTCTGGCAACTTTCCTAGTGCTGCCCTGGGGCACATATGTGTCCCAGAGCTGGCATCTGTCCATGTATATGCACCATGCATGTGGTTGTGCTGACCCCTGACATCTGCCCATTTACCCAGGGCTATGTTGAGGCATGTGAGGGATGCCAGGTTTGACAGGGGCCTGTTCCTACCACACTGGGGCTTATAATCCCCAGCTCTCTTGCTGAGGCAGGGCCTGAACTGTCTTGTCAGATTACTAACTGCTCTGGAATGCACTCCTCTTGTACCTGGGTGAGACTGACCTTTCCTGCTGACCTTCCAAGTGACTTGGTTTTACGTTTTCTTTTTGCTGGTTCTGCAGTTTCAGAATTTATTCTGGGGAGCTATTTTATAATTGTTTTGAGGTAAATATGGGAGAGATCAGGCAATTTCCTGCTTACATTGCTATCTTAGCTCCTAGAAGTCAGCTCATAGTTTTATTGATCTATACAAGCCCTTCTATCACAACAGTGATTCAGGAGGGGCAGTGATTCACTTGGGGATAGTGATCAAATCTTTTACTTAAAAAAATTTTTTCTTGTTATATTATGAAGTCCTTAATTTATTTTAGTTCCATTGCAATTTTCAGGGAAGCTGTAACTTTAATAAGACTTTTAACCTCTACTACAAAGCTTGTACCAAGTTCTTTTCAAGTCATTCTTCAATTTTTCTCATTTTTCTAATTATTTCCTCTATAACTCTTGTTTCATTCATAATATTATTTTAGCTATTAATTTTTAAATTTAAATTTCTTTCAGGAATTCTAGTCAATCTGATGGCTAGGATATATATATATATATATATATATTTTTTTTTTTTGTATTGCTATTTGTAGGTATTTTGAAAGCCTCTTTTTTCTGGGTTTGTGTATTGAGAGTTCCAGGCTCCATAGCAGCACTTTGTTGTCAATACCATTCATTCCTTAATGAATGGAGACTTTGTGTTTAGGCCAGGACCTTCATACTTCTTGGAATATTGAGACATTTAATGGAACTTGTCTGTATTCTCTGCTGGGCTGCTGCTTTTTCTAGGTATAGAATGTTATGTTCTTCAAAAATTTCAAAAGTAAATAAGGTTAAAGAATTGCCAATTTAACAGAGCCCCCAGTTAATTGCTCCAGGGCATGTCTGATGACTCTTTTCCTGGTTTTTGCAGGTTGAAGACCTCAGTTTAGATCTGATTGCCCCAACTAGAACTCTAGTAGATCCTTCCCAGATGCTATCAACTGACTAAGAGCTTTGAAATTATAGGCATATAGATCTTGTAGAAAGGTAGAAGAAAGATTGGAAAAAGAAATGAGAGTGATGAAAGAGAATCATGGGGGAAAACAATCAATAGCTTGAAAGAAAAAATAACTCCTTGAAAAGTAGATGAAAAAGAAGATACAAAAATCCATTGAAACCCTTAAGACCCTAAAAACCCTTAAAAAGTAGACATCTCCTCATCTCTCACCTGTGATATGACTCTACATCCCACTTTGGATCTAGGATTTAGTATGATTAGAATAAGTCTGCAAGATCTCATCTAGTCTGGCCTCCTGTTTGAATGTGTCCTTGCTCCCAATTCAGAGGGGCACATCTGCAAGTCAAACCCTGCTTTGTTCCCAGGAGTTCCAGTGGGTCACTTGGTCACTTCCCTACAGGCTGTTTTTTGTTCTTGGCTTGGGAAAATGACCCAACAGAATTTCTTGGTGGATTTCATTATCATTACTAGGTCTGTTACTCTTTCTTGATCTGTGTTAAAGAAGTCAAGAGAAAGGAAGTTCAGCTATTCTCTCCAATTCCTCAATTTTCACTTGTCTGCATGATTTGGGATGTGACTTCTCTAACCATGTCCATTTTTTCAGCCTTGGGACCATCTATTTTTTTTTTTGCATCCAGTGCTAAATTTTTAGCAATTTTGTCAATTGTTTCAAATAAATAGTTTTTAGTTCTATTTATTTATTTATAAGCTTTGAATTGTCAATGATTGTTTCTCCCCTACTATACAAGATTTTATAGTTAGACTTATTTCAAGTTTTATTTAGATGATTTTATAATTTTGATTTTTATTTCAATATTAAGTGTACATTTTAGTTCATTAATCTTTTCTTTTTTATTTTGTTAATGTTTTCTTTTAATGATGTATTTTTTTTCCTCCAAGGGCTGCTGGCATCCCAGAAAAGTTGATATGGTATCTCATCATTAGTGTGGCCTTTCACATATTTACTAATAGTTTTTCTATGATTTGTTCTTTGATCTATTCATTATTTCAGGACTAAATTATTACACCTTCATTTATAACTCTTTTCCTTTAGCTTTTTAAAACATTTGTTAACATTTTGTTTTCCAATTATATACAATAGTATTAACTGCCTATCATTTTTGTACGGTTTTGAATTTTACAATTTTCCCCCCACCCTTCCTCCTCTCCCCATAGAAGGCTGTCTGATAGTCTTTACATTGTTTCCATGCTATACATTGATGTAAAATGAATGTGTTATAAGAGCAAACATACCCCCCCCCCAATAAGATGAGAAACCTCAAGAATAGAGAGAAAAAAATGTACTTCAGTCTGTTCAGATTCCAATGATGCTGTCTCTTGGGTGAGTTGTTTTCTTTATCATAAGTCCACCAGAGAAGTTGCTTCAATATTTTTCCCTCAGTTGCTATTACTAGCTGTACTTCCACTCTATTCCTCCCCACTCTTATTTATTCTATTCTCTCTCTCCTTTCCCTGGCCCTGTCCAAAAGTGTGTTGAATCATATCCAGGTTGCAGGTTGGCTTTCCATACTAAGCTAGGAGGATCCCTCTCTCTCAATCTTCCTATCACCTATTTCACCTCCCCCCCATCCCCCCTTATCCCATCCCTTTCTTCTCATTTTTCTCTAGGATAAGATAGATTTCCTCACCCTATTAAATGTGTATGTTATTTCCTCTCTGAGCCATCTCTGATGAGAATGAAGGCTCACTCATTCCCCCTTGCCTTCCCTCTTTCCACTCCATTGAAAAAGCTTTTTCTTGACTCTTAGTGAAATTTCTTAGCTTCTTCTTCATCTTCTTTTCCTTCCTCCCAGTACTTTATCATCCATTGACTTCATCTTTTTAATGTAGAAGACCATTATATTCCGCTCTTTCCTATGTCCTATCTATATATCCTGTGTCCTATCTTCTAACAGGTCTTATAAATGAGAAAGTTCATATGAGTTATCAATATCTTCTTCCCAAGCAGGAATACAAACAGTTCAATATCATTAAGTTCCTCATAGTTAGTCCTTCTCTTCCACCCCCTCTATGGTTCACCTGGAGGTCAAACTTTTTGTTCAGCTCTGGTTGTTTTAATAGGAAAATTTGAAAGTCCCCTGTTTCATTGAAAGTCAATCTTTTCCCCTGAAAGAGGATGTTCAGTTTTGCTGGGTAGTTGATTCTTGGTTGTAAACCAAGACCTCTTGTCTTCTGGACTATCGTATTCCAATCCTTATGAGCCCTTAATGTAGATACTGCCAGATCCTGTGTTATCCTGACTATGGAGCCTCGGTAGTTGAATTGTTTGTTTCTGGCAGCTTTTAGAATTTTCTCTTTGATTTGGGAGTTTAGGAATTTGGCTATAATATTCCTGGAAGTTTTTCTTTTGGGATCTTGTTCAGGAGGTGACTGATGAATTCTCTCGATTTCTATTTTACCTTCTGCTTCTAGGATCTCAGGGCAAATTTGCTGTATTATTTCTTGAAAAATGAATTCTAGGCTCTTCTCCCGATCATGGCTTTCAGATAGTCCAATAATTTTTGAATTATTTCTTCTGGATCTGTTTTTGAGGTCAGTTGTTTTTCCAATGAGATATTTCACATTTTCTTCTAATTTTTGGCTTTTTTGGAAGAGTTTTATTTCTTCCTGATTTCTTACAAAGTCATCAGCTTCCTTTAGTTCCATTCTGCATTCGAAGGAGTTATTTTCTTCAGAGAACTTTTTTTTATCTCCTTTGGTCAATTCTGCTTTTTAAGGCATTCTTCTCATTTGCCTTTTGTTTTGCTTTTTCCATTAGGCCTAAACTCGTTTATAACATATTATTTTCTTCAGTATTTTTTTTATATCTTTCACCAGCCTTTTGATTTGGTTTTCATAATTTTTCTGCATTGTTCTCATTTCTCCCAATTTTTCCTCCACCTCCCTTAATCACTTTTTTTTAGGTTTTTGCAAGGCAAATGGGGTTAAGTGGTTTGCCCAAGGCCACACAGCTAGGTAATTAGTAAATGTCTGAGACCAGATTTGAACCCAGGTACTCCTGACTCCAGGGCCATTACTTTATCCACGATGCCACCTAGCCACCCCCCTTAATTGCTTTTCAAAGTCTTTTTTGAGCTCATCCATAGTCTGAGCCCATTTTCTATTTCTCCTGGAAGTTTTGGATATAGAAGCTTTGATTTTGTCATCATCTGAGTATATATTTTGATCTTCCATGGGACTAAAGTGATTCTCTATAGTCAGATTCTTCTTTTTCCTGTTGTTTACTCATTTCCTCAGCCCAAGATTAAGTTACAGCACTTTCAAAGCTTTAGAGTTGTTTTTTTTGGGGGGGGACACCCCACTGGGATCTTTATTCCTCCAAGGTCTTATGCTCTCTTGCCTGTGCTTTGATATGTAGATGACCACCTCACTTCACTCTGCCCTGGAGCTGTAAGGAGGAATCTGTTATCTTAGTATGGAAGGCCAACCTGCAACCTGGATCTGAGTGTAGGCAAACAGCAGAGTCCTACCCCAAGAGAGAGCTGAGAAATCTCTGTAGATTTCCCTTACTGTCTCCAGGGATGCAGGCTGCTTTTTCCAGATTCTTGCTGCAGATTCTGCAGCTTGTGCTCTTCACCCCACTCTCATTCTGGTGTAGCAGAGTTCTCTCCCCACCCCTTCAAGTTGTTGCGGGTGATCTCTGGGCTGGGCTGGGCTGCACTGCATCCACGGCTTTTTTCCAACCCCTGGTCCTGGTGAAACACACCTTTCCTGAGGAACTGCTAAGTTATCTTGGACTGGGAAAATGTATCACTTAGTCTTTCTGTGGGTTCTGCCCCTCTAAATTTTGACTGGAGTCATCATTTGTTGACTTTTGGAGTTTGGAGGGGAAGGAGTTCCCAGGAAATGCTGCATTCATGCTGCCATCTTGGCTCCACCAACTCCTTTACCTTTTGTTAATTGAATTGATCAGTATTTGTATTCTATTTATGATCTTTAAGGAATGTGTTTACTTTTATAAGTTATTTGCAATTTCATTGTGCCCCAATATATGGTCTATTTTATATGTATATCTTTAGTGATCCCTTTCAGAAAGTGCCATAAATCTTTCATCCCTAAAACTCTCTAACAGTTTCATTTTTTTTGGGGGGGGGGGTGTTTCTTTTGGTTTTCTGTTGGATTAACCAAATGCAGAAGTTTTTTCCTATTTTGTTTCACATTAATTCATGAAATAATAATGTAAACAAAAGAGGTGTTCCATAGAAGAAATCACAAATATGGAATTTCTACCATTTCTACCTTCTGTCCTCCCCATTATCATTTTACTAATTATTGGTTCAGAGGAGATAATCTATTAGTATACTAATTATGCCCAAGTTAAACTGATCACAAAGTCTCTATGTCCCACTGCATGCATATCCTTCTCACCAATTGGTTTCCCCATTGAGTTGAGACTTGTCCCTTATATTTCCCCATTTTCTGTCACCTTTCCCATTTTTCCTATAGCTAATAATGTTTGCCCTTCATTTTCAAAGAAGACCACAACATCAGGGAGGTGATGTCATGACAAGTACATGAATTGAATTTGAGTGAGAGGATTGCTGTGCTGTCACAAGCCTCATTTTCTCCTGCAGAGCCATCTGGGTCCAGTGGTTAGCCATGAATCAAGATGACTGTAGATGGCCCTGGATGTGAGGCAAGCAGGGTTAAATGACTTGCCTAAGGTCATACAGCTAGTTAGGGTCAAGGTCAGATTCGAACTCCTGCACCACCTAGCTGCCTTACTTTTCCTGTTGAGAGACTAAAGAAATTCTCATTGACTGGATAATAGACAATATAATATGATCCATTTAGAAAAACAAAAAGTCTGGAAATTTGAGAAAATTCATGAGCAAAAGTGTCAGAGTCCAGACTATAATATAAAGTCATGAGAACTATTTGATAGAGATTAGAAACACAAAAGCATAACAAAAGATTCTTATCTAAGAAAAAGAAGCAATTAAAAAAACTTTTTACAGTCCTTCTTATAGGAAAACTGGTATAATAGAATGATCACTGGTTTAGGAAATGGGTTTAAACTATTTTTTCTAGAAATCATTTTTATTTATTTCATAAGTATTATAAAAATATTTTAATTTAAAATACTTTATATAAAATATTTTTATGTATGTAAAAATATTTTAATACTCATTTTAAAAAATTTGGAGTTCCAAATTCTCTTCCTCCCTCCAGCCGCTCCCTTTTATTTGAGAAGGCAAGCAGTTTGATAATAAACATGTGAAGTTATGCAAAACTTATTTCTATAGTAGTCATGTTGTGAAAAAACCCACAAACAAAATAAAGTTAAAAATAAACAAATGGGGGCAGCTCGATGGTGCAGTGGATAGAGTACCGGGCCCTGGAGTCAGGAGGACCTGAGTTTCAAATCCAGCCTTAGACACTTAATAATTTCCTAGCTTTATGACCTCTGACAAGTCACTTAACCCCATTGCCTTACCAAAAACGTAAAATAAAATAAAAAAATGAAACAAATGAAGTTAAAAATAAAACAAAAAATGAAGTTAAAAAAGTATGCTTCACTAAAGTCCTTTATAACTGTCTTAGATCATTGTCTTGATCAAAGTAAGCTTTTCTCTTGATCATTCTTACAATATTGCTGTTATTGTATGCAGTATTCTCGATTCTGCTCACTTCAATTTATATGACTTCATTTAAGTTTTCCCAGGTTTTTCTGAAACCATCTTACTAGTCATTTCTTATAGCACAATAGCATTCCATCACAATTATACCACAACATGTTCAGCCATTCCCAGATTGATTGGCATTCCCTCAGTTTCCAATTCTTGCCACCACAAAAATATTTTTGAAGAAATAGGCCCTTTCCCATTTATTTTGATATTTTTTGGGACATAGTAGTTGTATTTCTGGATTAAATAGTATATACAGTTTTACAACTCTTTGAATCTAGCTCTAAACTGTTTTCCAGAATGATTGGATCAATTCAAAACTCCACCAATAGTGAATTGGTGACCCAATTTTTATATGTCTTCTGAACGATTTGTCATTTTCCTTTTGTGTTATTTTAGTCAATATTATAGGTGAGAAATGGGTACCTCAGATTTGTTTTAATTTGCATTTCTCTAATCAATAGTGATTTAGAACATTTTTTTCATGTGACAATTGATAGCTTCAATTTCTTCTTCTGAAAACCACCTGTTTATATTTTTGTCCATTTATCTCATGGGGATGGCTCTTAATTTTATGACTTAGGGTAAATCTTCATTTTTTGAGAAATGTGGTCTTTATCAGGGAAATACTATAATATCCCTCTACCCTCCACACTAGTTTTCTGCTTTTCTTCTAATCTTGGCTGCATTAGTTTTGTTTGTGCAAAACCTTTTAAATATAATATAATCAAAATAAAAATATAATCAAAAATGATACCATCTAGCTCTGGTTTGTTTATAAACTCTTTCCTTATCCCTATATCTGATCCATATCCTGATCCATATATCATTTTTCAATACTCCCTTAAAGAAAGGAAAGACCATCTTACATAATAGGTGTGCCAGCGATACAAACATTGTAGAAGGAGTAGGGGAAAACGGCATCTCATGAACCCATGAACTCATGAAAGTAATTTCATCCTAATGAGACAAGAAAATTAAAAGACATTCTCACAAGCTCATACAGATTACATGGTATAAAAATGCAGGGAAATAAACAGGGACCAGGAATTTTTGTTTGTTTGAAAGTTCAAAGGCCCCCAAGTAATACTTTTATAAACTGAGAGAAGCCCAGAGCAGAGACTGAGAAGCAGGGAATCAGAGATAACATACCCAAAGTGGGTCCCCATAAAAATATGCACACACATAAAATAAGCTTTTCTAAATGAGATTTCCCCTCATGGACATGTATTGCTTTGCATCAGTGTAGGACCACAGAAAGCCAAAAATATTGTAGTTTTTTGGAAACAAATATAAATGCAAGAATTACAATAAATGCAAGATTACTTAAGAATCACTGAATATGGAGTGCATATTCTTACCATATTACTGAATTAAAATAAACTAAGGAAACATGAGTGGTTTGTAGTGTTTTATTTCCAAGCTGAAGGAAGCAAAGTGTTATACTGAAGTACTTTCTTCAGGGATTTGAAAAGAGGAAGCTGAAAGAGGTGTTTGTTCACCTCTGTGGAATAGTCTTCTGCCAATCCCCAAACTCTGCAAATAAGCAGAATTTTATTCTGTAAGACTTTTCAAAATAATTTTTTTTATTTTGCACATATATATATATTAATGTGTTTGTATAAGAGTATATATTTACTCGAGAGCAGGGCAGGGAGAGAAACTAGCTAGCTAGTCCAATATATACAACTGGATGTAGGCTTGTTTAGGGACATTTGGAGTTTTTTGGAATGTTTTCACTTCTAAAACAATTGCTCTCATAAATCCTTGAATTTGGAATTTTCATATACAAATTTCACAGAAATGTCTACATTGCCACAAAAATGTTCCAAAGTAGAACATCCACATTCTTTCTTACCTCTCTTCTGAAATGATAAACAGATGTGGACAGCGTTTTTTAAGCACTAAGAAGGAGTTAGTGCCCACATGACATTTACTAGAAACCAAACCACAATTTAAAGGTTGATTTCTCCTGTCTTTATGAACTGAATGCTAAGATTTTTGTCTGAATATAGAAAACATACTGTATATGTCTATTTTTTGCAGTCAAGACATGTCAAAGTCTGAACTTCAACAGAGATAGAAAAAATTTTGTTTGTGGAAAAAACAAAACAATACACTGATTATTACACTAAAAAGATGTGGCAAACACCAGTCTTAGTTAAGCTATCTAGAAAAATTAGGTCTTTGAAATGAATTTTGTGTAATTTGCAATCAAGTCTTATTTTTTATTCAATGCTTGTAATTTTCTTTCCAAATTCAGTCAATTAAAAATTATTAAGTGCTGACTATGTGAAAACTACATTATGTTATACTCTGGGAAAAAGGCAAACTGAAAAATCACTTTTGTTTTCCAGGAACCCATATTCTAGTTGGGAGATAAAACATATACATAGTTAAATAAATATAAGATATATTGAGAAAGTAAAAATAATAATAATAACCAAAGAAATCAGAAAAAAAGTTTCTGACAGGAGGTACCACTTATATTTAGCCTTGAAGGAAACTCAGGACTCTAAGACATCAGAGAGGAGGCAGTGTATTTAGGGATTGAAGTGTAGCTTAAGTAAAGGTATGGAAGCTAGAGATAGCATTCTGAGTGTCAAGAAAAAAGTACTCTAGTTTATCTAGAATTTAGGGAGAACATGATTGAAACTAAGTTGAGATATCTAGAAAAGTAGATAATAGCAAGATTATGAAGGATTCAGCATTAGAGGCTCTTGAGTTGTGTCATTAGTTATTAACTTTGCAGCATTAAGTCATTTCACCTTTATGATCCTATTTCTGCATTTGTGAAATGGGAAAAGTACTTGCCTAGCTACATCACTGAGTTTTGGTGAGGAATAAGTGAGAAAAAGTATATAACAAAGAATTATAACAGTGAGAATCCAAGTTCTGCACATCATGTGGCCTTCTTGTTTATCTTTTTTTCTTTTTTTTTTGGCAAGGCAATGTGGTTTAGTACTTGCCCAAGTTCACATAGCTAAGTATTAAGTATCTGAGGTCAAATTTGAATTCAGGTCCTTCTGGCTCCAGAGTGGGGACTCTACTCACTGCACCACCTAACTGCCCCTCATGTTCATCCATTTTAGAAGGTTTTCAGAGATTATCAGTTGAGCTACTGCTTTCTGAATAAACATTAAATATAATCTTCGTCCAAAGGATTTTTCTAAACAGAATCTATTTTTTTTTCAATCCAGGCCACTAAGAGATATTTTTCAAGTCTTCAAATAAGTTGAAATCTCTACAGGTTCCCAAAATAAGGTCCTTGGGAGTATGAAATGTTTCTTTTTTTACAGCAAAGATCACCTAGCTCATGCTCCCAATTTTACTTCCTTGGGAAATTGGGGCTCCACAATTTAGCAGGAAATTTGTCTCCTCATAGTTCTCAGGATAAAGTTGAGGAGTTGGAAGTTGGTTTTCTAATGATATTGCTCTGTCCTTCTGATTGCTAATCTCTCCTATGGTTATTGATTTCTGTGAATTAACTTGCCAGAGTTATTTAGCTTTCTAGAAATGGATATTTACAATGCAAGACTCAGAGCAGCAGTGTTCTATCTGTTTCTCACAGTTTAACTATCTTGTTCAAATTCAAGTTCAAAATGAGGACTATAAATATCTGATTATAAATGTCATAAAGGAGAATATCAGATTCCCAATAAGAGGATCATAGTTTTTAGTATTGGTGAATTGGGCCACAGTATGTGCCATCAGCATCTTAATTAAAGATCTGGATGATTTTTGTCTGTTAACTTGTCTTTTTTGATGTCATGGAAGACAAGCAAAAGAGAAAAATTGTAGATTTCTAACATGGCAGTCATTTCCTCAGAACACCAAAAAGTATGTGACTAAAATGAAAAACTGATTGTCAGCAGGAGAGAGGAAGTCATCTTAATTTGGTCCAGTATGAGGAGAAAAATCTTTAAATTTATCAATTCCAATGCTGTTAAATCTATACCTAACTGCAAATTGATGATTATTTCCAACTCAGTAGATATTTTTACACTATGTCACTATGTACTTTGAGAGATAAATAGCTTTCTTTTTTTTTCTTTTTTTTTTTAGTTTTTTTTTTTTGCAAGGCAAATGGGGTTAAGTGGCTTGCCCAAGGCCACACAGCTAGGTAATTTATTAAGTGTCTGAGACCGGATTTGAACCCAGGTCGTCCTGACTCCAGGGCCGGTGCTTTATCCACTGTGCCACCTAGCGGCCCCTATAAATAGCTTTCTCAAGGACCACGTTATTAGAAGTGATAATGACCTGCATAACAATAAAAGGAGTAAACAGCCTCTAACTGTCATGGCTGGGTTCTTGGAGAACATGGAGAGTCTAATGTAATTGTGTAGAGTAGTAGAATCTTCATTTTGGGTTATAGTGGTAGGTGGTACAGTAGATAGAGCACTGGTCTTAGAATCAGGAGGACCTGAGTTCAAATTTGACCTCAGACATTTAATAATTACCCTAAAATGTGACCTTGGGCAAGTCACTTCATCCCATTGCCTTACCAAAAAAAAAAAAGAATCTTTATTCTGACTTAGGCAATGGATGTAGATTTATAAGACTGCAAAAATGATCATAAATATGTGGCTAATAGTGTTTATGAGGTGATTTAACTGAAGGGCTATACCTCCTGGTCTAATGACTATCTAACAGAAAGTACACAAAAAGTATAATGAAAAGTTATGAAAGAATACATTCAATTTTGCTAAGATCAAGGACCTTATATCTTAAGTAGATATGAAAGTTAAACTGACTGAGGAGAAGGTTCATTTAAATAAGAGTGCAAAGACACTTGGATAAAACAGAAAAATACCTCCAAATATCAAACCTTTTGATCTACTGTCAATGACTGTCTAGAAAACATGCCAATAATTAAGGGATTGTATATAATGCATCATTCAGGAAGGTCTTTTCTTCTTCTGATTTAGCACTTCCTAAAATTAAAAGCAAAAAATAGCAAGTTGTCCCCATGTTTTTGTTTATAACCTAATACTTGCTGATTATGGCTGTTACTTGTTTTGTAGAGTTATTAAATGACTGGTATAAAGTAGAACCATCATCCTACTATCTTTCTATTTCAAATGTGTTTTTTGTAAACAACATACTGTTGGTTTTAGTTTCTAATTCATTTATGGCTAGATTCATCTGATCCATATTTACAATTATGATTATTGTGGGTTTCCCTTCATCCTGCTATCTTATATTTATCCTTTTCTTTGTTACCTTCTCTGCCTCAAGAAAATATTTTATTTCTGTTCACTGCCTACTTTATCCTATCTTTCCTCTTATTAACCTTTGACCCACTTTCTTTTAGCCCCTTTCCCTTCTATTTCCTTGTTGACCAAAACAAATTTTGATACCAAACTGTGTATATATTCTTCCCTCCTTGAATCAATTCAAATGAGAGTAAGGTTCAACTATTGTCCACTCATTCCTTCATTCTCCTCTATTATATGAATTGCCCACTCATTTCCTCATGAACTCTTTCTTGTGTGATGTGAAATGTGAGATGACCACATTCTTCCTCTCCTTTTCCTTCTCCAAGTGCATGCAGCTCACTTTCTAACCCTTCCATTCTTCTTTTGAGCTCATTCAAATATAATAGACTCATACCTATGACCTTTGTCAAAGATTTGCTTTAATTTCCCTGAGGCTGATAAAGTTCTGAGGGATTACATATATCATCTTCCCATATAAGAAAACGATCAGTTTAACCTCATGTTGTCCCTTATGTTCCCCCACTTTTTTTTAATCATCTTGTATTTTTTTTAATTTTGTGTTTAAATGTCAAATTTTCTGTTCAGTTCTGTTTTTCTTATTAGGAATACTTAAAATTCTTCTAACTAAATGTCCTTTTCACCCCTTGAAAGATTATACTTATCTGGAGTGGTTATAATCCTAGTTCTTTTGCCTTCCAGAACATCACATTACAAACCCCTATGATCTTTGTAAGATTCTAATTGATACTTGAGTCCCTTTTCCCAGTTGCTTCTAGTAATTGATTGCCTTTACCTGGGAGATCTGAATTTTGGCTATAATATTGCTGGGAATTGTTTTTTTTGAGATTTCTTTCAGGAAGTAAACAGTTGATTCTTTTACTTTCTTCTTTTTTGAAAGATATTTGGGCAGTTTTTCTTTATACAATAGTTCCTGCTTTCCACTATGTAAAGTGATTTTTATATCAATCTGAATTTGCTCAGAGGAACAAGAACAGTTGGGATGGGGCCAGTCATATGAGGGCTTAGCCAGGACAGAGAAGAAGAATGGGGCAGGGAAGACACAGGGGGCTGGATACAGACAAAGATAAAAGATGACAAGTTACATACAGGGGCCAGAGACAGATATGTGGTACTAAGCATGGTTAGACAAAAGATAGGCATGCAGTCATCAGACACACAGGTGGATGCAGAAGTCTTCTCTTTCTGTGCCAAAGATATTAAGCCAAGTCCCTGATCCAGTGGGGACAGTCCCTGGAGGTCTATTCTTCTGCTTTTTCATGGAGGTAGTTTGCTTGTTTGTTTTTGGTGGGGGTAGATGGTAGACCAAGCAGCACCAAGTCAAAGGGCAGGGGGAGAGAGAGAGAGAGAGAGAGAGAGAGAGAGAGAGAGAAGGCAACATAGGTAATTTTTTTTGTAATTCAGATTATTGAAAAATTATTTATGTGAAGTTCAATTTGCATAATGCAAATTTATGTAAAGTGACAATTATATAATTTCTTGAGATATATCTAGACTTTTTTTAAAAAAAAATCATGGTTCTGTTTTCTTTTCCATTTTCTGTTTTTTATGAGATTTTTTTTATTTTCAGCTTTTGTACTTTATTTTGTTTCCTAATATCTCATTTGACCAATTCCGATTTTTAAGGAATTTATTTCTTCAGTATTTTTTGTTTCTTTTACCAAGCTAATTAATTCTCTTTTCATGTTTCTAGTCTTACTCTTCTTTTCCCAGTTTCTTCTTTGACACTATCATTTGATTTTTTTAAAGAAAATGAAAAAATTATATTTCAGTTTGCCCCAGAGTTCAACTGTTTCCACTCTGGAGATGGATAGTATTTTTCATTAGCTGTCTTTTGGAATTGCCTTAATCATTATATTGATAAGAGTAACTAAGTCTTTCATAGTTGATTATTGTTACAAAACTCCTATTACTGTAAGGTGATCTGCTGGTTCTGCTCACTTCTGTTGCTTTCCCAACTTAGTCTGGAGATCTGTACATTTTTGATGCTTCCAAAATGATGTGATCTGGGAAGAGGTTTCTTTGTTTTCTTCCTAGTCTAGGCTCTCTACTTATAACCCCTGATATCCTACAACCTTTCTCTTCATCACTTGGAATTGGAAAATGGATGACTGAGCTGTTCATGGACCTTTTAATGCTCCTGATTCTATTGCTAGAAACTCCTTAGGCTTTTTCTCTGCTTAGGTGTTCGATCCTTTACTGACCTAAGTGCAGGGCTACTCTTCATCAATGCTACCATTTCCACAGTGCTGCTGCTGTATTGCACTGTCTTCCTGGTCAACCCCAAGTCCAATGTCAGCAGACCTATGTATATCTTTCTAAGCTGCCTGAGGCTGGAAAAAATTACTCATTCTTGACTTTTTCTTGGCTTTCCTGGTCAGATTTGGTTTGGCACATTTTCTGTGGTCATTATAAATGAGTTTTGGGGGAGTTAAGACAAAGTTGTTAAGCTCTCACTCTGCCATCTCAACCCCTGAACATCACTTTAATTTGAAGTGGCTCAAGGAAAGTAGAACACACATACTAGTGGGACACAAAAATAAAATTGACTTTCAGCTCTGCTGCTTTTCAGACCTCACCATCAGTACCTTTTGTGGGTATTCCCACCCCTTTCATGCATTTTAGTTTTTTTTTTATTTCTTGTCTTCTTTTATTAGAATGCAGATTTCTTTAGGGCAAGGATTAACTCTCTTTTCTCAAATATTTGTTTCCTTATAACAGCACAGTGCTAGCACAGAGTGAGTACTTAATAAATGGTCTTTGACTTGTTGGCTTCAACCTAGCAGTTTGAATAACAAGGGAATAAGAAGGAGGGAAAATTCAGGCAATGGTTAGGTTTTAAAAAACAAACTCAATCCTCTAGTAAGAGAATGTAAAGAGTATTTTTAAAAGGAAAGGAAGAAAGACTCAGATTCTATAATTTGGGTCTAGAATGAGAGGAAGAAGAGGAACAAGAAGTCATAGGAGATTATATGAAGCACACATAAAACAACAGTTCTGAACACACTCTTTTTCACCAACTAAATTTATTTGACACATAATCACTATTTAACAGGTTAAAGGGATACAGGAACTTTATTAGGAAAGTGACCAGAGCTAGGTGGCATCACTAAAAATAATGTTCTGGAGAAGGTGACTGTTGAGTCACATTTTAAAAGAGGTAAGGGATATGAGTTGATAAGGAGGAATAAGGAGGAAGAAAAGTATTCCAGGAAGAAACCATGGTTTAGAAACTTAGAGTTTTAGAGTTTAAACTCATTTAACTCATCACCTCAGTTGATATGAATAATTGAAGCCCAAAGAGGTGAAAAGATTGGCCCAAGATGATAAAGGTGGGAAGGGGTAGTCAGATTTTCTACCCAGCTATAGGCAAAGGCACCACAACAAACATTGAAGTTGTTATAGAGACAAAGCAAAATTAGCAGGATTTGAACAAAAAAAGAATTAATATTAAAATTAATAAAATGATGGTAGAACCTACTCCTATGTATGGTGGATTACTATAATTTTATACCCCTTACACAAAACAGGTTCCTACATGAGGAAATTTTCTGCCTTGGGCTTTTTATTTAATCTTTTTACCAGGTAAGTAAAATGCATTAAATAATCAATTAATTATGCTGTTAACTTGTTCCTCTTCAGTCACTACATCACCTTTCTCTCAAAAAAGAAAAGCTTCTTGGTATACTAAAGAGCACTGGATTTATAAGTGGAGACTTGGGTTCAAATTCCAGCTCTGCTCATTACTACCTTTTGGGATTTGGACAAATTACTTTACTGAGCCTTGGTTTCTTCATTTACAAAGTAAAATGAAAGTCCTTCCAGCCCTAAACCTATGATAGTAAAACAAAATTTTTGAATAATTTGTTTTTATATGATTAGAAAAAGAGAAAAGATATAAAAAACTGCCTCATAGACTATACTAGTATCTGTTTATAGGACATATTATGGGGAGAGAAACTTGAGGCAAGTCACATGACTTGTGAAATCAAAATGGAAACTTCAAAACTGTGATGAAGATTCTGATACATGGAACTAATTGAGAATGTTTTGTTTCCTCTAATATTGTTCAGAGTGCTGTTATCTAAAACAATTCCTAGGAATGAGTTTAGTTTTTGCAAGGCAATGGGGTTAAATGATTTGCCCAAGGTCACACAGCTAGGTAATTATTAAGTGTCTGAGGCCAAATTTGAACTCAGGTCCTCCTGACTCCAGGGCAGGTGTTCTACCCACTGAACCACTTAACTGTCCCACCTTGAATGAGTTTAAATACATCTTTTATCTAAATCCCTTTGAGTTTCATTTTTTTCTCCATCTGGGATGATGTCATCTTCCACTTACCCATTTTACAGAGATTTAAAGAAAAATAGAATTTCAGAGTTTGAAGGACCTTCAATAGTCATCTAATTTAATAACTTATTAAGGAAAAAATCCCACAGTAACACATTCAACATGCAACTTTGCTTAAAGACTTCCAGGGAATTCTACTGTGTTCTAAATTAGCCTTTCCCACTTTTCAGTAGCTTCAATTGTTAGTCTTTCCTTACAGTAAATATAAATTTACTATCTTTTTGCATACTCTACTCATTGTTTGTTGTCCTACCTTCTGTGATAAAAAGAATAAATTAAATTATTCTTACATATAACAGAATTTCAAGTGCCTAATGTGAGATATAAATTCCTACTCATTCTTTTACTCTGGTGGCCAAAAATTCCCTGATCCTTCAACTGGTAGAGATTCTTCAAGGCTTTTTACAGATTTACTGATTGCCTAACTCTGAATGCTCTCTAGCTTATCATTGTGGTTTCCAGAACTCAACAAAAGCATTCTGACTATAAGATCAATAGGTTTATTAGCTTGTTATTCCTGGAATCTATTCTTCTCTTAACTCAATCCAAGATTACATTAGTTTTCTTGATTAAACTATTATATTGGTGACTTATGTTAATCTTACTGTCCACTATAACCCCATACTTTTTTTCAGATAAATTTGTCTACCCTTGCTTCTCCTTTATTATATCAAGTCTATTTCAGGTGCACTATTTTAAATTTATCCATATTATATTTCATACTATTAGATTCGGCTCAATTTTTTAACTTGGGAAGATCCTTTTGAATACCATCATTCAGTTTCATGTCATCTAAATTTAATTCAACAAACATTCACTAAAAACTTTACCAGTTTCTAAAGATACCATGATAAAAATGCTCTCAAGGAGCTCATATCTGTGTAGAAAATTAAATACAAAATATATGTAAAATATTTTCTGATGAAAGAGCAAAGTAATTTCCAGGGTTCTAAAAATAGGTTTCTTGTAGGAAAAGACACTTCAAAAGCTAAACTTTGAAGGAAGCTCAAGATTCCACTAAGTAAAGATATGAAGGGTAGTTATGGCAATAGCCTAGAAAGGATGATGGAATATTATGTGCAGATATTATATGCATGTAGGCCAGTTTGATTAGATGGTAGAGTACATCAAGGAGAATAATATGCAAGAAGACTAAAAATCAGATTACTTGCTATCCTAGAATGGGGGGGGGGAAAGGGTGGAAGGGAGAAAACTTTACAGAAATGAATGTTGAAGGTGGCCCAGTGGAGTCCTGGAGTCAGGAGAACCTGAGTTCAAATCCAGTCTTAGATACTTAATAATTACCTAGTAGTGTGACCTTGGGCAAATCACTTAATCCCATTGCCTTGCAAAAACCAAAAACATACACAAAAAGAACAAAGAAACAAATGTTGAAAATTATCTTTACATATTATTGGAAAAATTAAAAAAAATTAAAAAGACAGGTGGAAGTCAGATTGGAAAGTCTTTGTATTTTATAGTAAAGGCAAAAAATAATATTGAGCTTCTGAACAAGCTGGTGATATAATATGGTCAAAACTGTGCCTTAAGAATATCAATGGGAAAGGGCGGTGGGGCCTGCAGCTGAGGGGGCTGGTGAGGAGCCGCTCCTGGGCACCAGGCTGGGAAAGTGAGGGGCGTGGGGCCTGCTGGCTGGGGCCATGGACGAGGACGGGCTGCCCCTGATGGGGTCGGGCATAGACCTGACCAAGGTGCCAGCAATTCAATAGAAAAGGACTGTTGCATTTCTAAACCAGTTTGTGGTCCATACAGTACAGCTCCTAAATTGGTTTTCGACAGTTTGTGAAGAGAAGCTGTCAGCTCTTTCTCTTCGGATCCAACAAATTGAAACAACTCTCAATATTTTGGATGCAAAGCTATCATCTATTCTGGGTCTAGAAGATGTCAAATTTGAAATATCAACCGCAAAGGTTAATGGTGTTACAAATGGCCCTGAAGTCCCATCAGGTCCACAGTCATCTTTGTCTCCTCAATCCGAGCAAAACAGTATACAAGACACTGGACCACAGAAATGTGAAGCGGCAGCAGAACATATCTTAACTGTAGCCAAGGATCCAAGATATGCCAGATATCTCAAAATGGTTCAAGTGGGTGTTCCTGTGATGGCAATAAGAAACAAAATGATTTCTGAAGTACTAGACCCAGATCTCCTTGAGAGGCCAGACGCCCCAGTGCCTGATGGGGAAGGTGAAGCCAATGCCAAAGAAAGTTCAGATAGTGAATCTTCTTTTAGTGACTGAACTTCATGTTGACCTGAAATAATTTATATCTCTATATAATATATACATGCATAGAAGGAGGGATGGTTTTTATAACTTATATGCTTAGACCTAGGTGAAATCCATTTCACTTACATTGGAGGGTGACACTTTCAGAGATCATCTCTCACAAAATATTTACTCAACTAAGATTTTTCAGCTTTCCTAATGGCTTCTAATCATGGGTTGAAAAAATTTCATCTAGAAATCATCTTAATTTGTGAAAATTTTCTATAATGATTAATTTAAATTTTGTCTGACTCATAAATAGGAATTAATAACCAGCTACACAATCAGCCAAAAATTATTTCTGTATGTTAAAGATGCAAAGGATTTTTTATTGTCATGGTAGATGACTAACTTGACAAAGCATATCTTTTTACCACATGGAAGTAGCTATGAATTGAATAGCCTAATTAAAATAAAGCACTAAGCTGTGATACATCAATGATAAAGGTTGAAAAGACAAGATCTATTTACTTTGAGTTTAATAACAGGTAATGTACTAATTAGCTCTATCCAAACATTGAACTTGGATAAATTGTTGAGGCTATTTGTACTAATCATTTTAGCATGAAAATGTTCACGTGAATTCTCTTCCATAGCATCTACTAAATGATTTTCTGTCCAAAAAGACAATACATTTCAAAATAGCCAAATTACCTAAGGAAATGTCAAGGTACAACTGTGAAGCTGGTTCTCTTCCTGCTTACTTGAGAAATACACCTTTCAGCACTTGGTCATCATATATTACCAAAGTCAAGCTAATGATCAACATTGACTGTCAATTCTGTGTCTTCTTCAAAGAGTTAGCTAAGCATACCCTTTGATCCAGCAATATTGGATCTATACCCTGAAGAGATGATGAAAAGGGGTAAAAATGTCACTTGTCCAAAAATATTCATAGCAGCCCTGTTTGTGGTGTCAAAGACCTGGAAATCAAGCAATTGTCCTTCAATTAGGGAATGGCTTAGCAAACTGTGGTATATGTATGTCATGGAATATTATTGTTCTATTAGAAACCAGGAGGGATGGGTATTCAAGGAAGCCTGGGGGGGATTTATATGAACTGATGCTGAGTGAGATGAGCAGAACCAGAAAAACATTGTACACCCCAACAGCAGCATAGGGGTGATGATCAACCTTGATGGACTTGCTCATTCCATCAGTGCAACAATCAGGGACAATTTTGGGCTGTCTACAATGGAGAATACCATCTGCATCCAGAGAAAGAACTGTGGAGTTTGATCAAAGATCAAAAAAATAAAAGAAAAACCTGATATCTTATTGTCTGATCCTGCTATCTCTTCTACTCTATGTTTCTTCCTTAAGGATATGATTTCTCTCTCATCACATTCAATTTTGATTAGTGTATACCATGGAAACAATATAAAGACTGGCAAATTGCCTTCTGTGAGGGGTGGGGGGAGGGAAGTAAGATTGGGAGAAAATTGTCAAACTCTAAATAAAATCTTTAAAAAAAAGAATATCAATACCTTAATAATAATAATTTGGTAGCTCTTTAGAAGATGAATTGGAGGGACGGAGAGGCAGGGAGAGCAATTAGGAGGCTACTAGAAAATTCAGGAAAGATATAATGAGAGTTTGAACTAAGTGGGTGACATGTATATAGAAAGAAGGAGAAGATAGAAGGTATGTTGTTGAATTAGAATTGCCAATATTTGACAACTAATTGGATGTGAGGAATTGGGGGGGGGGAGAAGAGTCAAGGAAAACTGAAGATGAAAAAATTGGGTCCCTAAAATAAAGCTAGAACCCTTAATAGGAATGCAGAGTACAGGAAGAGGGAAAGATTTAGGGAAAAGATAGTGAGTTCTATTTTCTATGGTTCTTGGAATCCAGTTATCTACTGGTGGTTGGTATTAAAAGACTAAAATTCAAGAGAGAGGCTCTGTCTGCAAATAAATAGATGATAGAAAGATAAACAGATATATACATACATGCATGCATACCTACATAGCAGATATGAATGCATATTATGTAAATTTAGAAGTTATCTGAACAGAGATGGTATTCAAACTCATCAAGTAAGAAAATTAGATAAAATGAGGGAAAAAAGGAGAGGGGCTAGTACAGAGACAAAGAGCCTGTAAAGGAGACTGAAAAGAAGTGGCCAGACAGGAAAGAGCTGTGCCATAAAAACATAGGAAGAAGTAGAGGCATGCTTGATAGAATCAAATGTTGCTTCAAGTCATAAAGAATAAAGATTGAGAAATGAGCATCAGATTTAGAAATTAGTTGATCTTTAGTAACCTGTATAGATTGAATTGAGAGGCCTGTTGAGTGCAGAGGTTAATCCTTGGAGCAGGAATGATAGGCCAGGTGGTGAAAGAGCCCTTACCCTGTCTTCCACCTTGATAGATCTGTCACATGTGATATGTCAATCACATGTCCATCTTTGTCTTTTTGTGTTTATTCTTTTCTGATCTTAGGCAAATGAGTATTCCAAGATGGAGACATTTTAAATTTAGAAAGAGTAGGGGTCCCATAAGAAGCCCCACTTGTGGTCAGAACAACAGCAGCAGGAACAACTAGACTGGCAGTTCAGTGGCAGGGGAAGTAGCTACATACTGATTCAAAATGGCAGGCTGGTGAGGATAGTGGCAACTTCAAACTGTGCCACTCTTCAAGGTGGAAAGAAGTGCTAGATAATGATTCTAGAAAAGCAATAGTCCTTGTAGCTCCTAAGGGAAAATTCATGAGAATTCCAAGAAGAGGACTCTCAGTGCAAAGAGTTTTGAGTTCCATAGTTTTGAGTGCTCTACTATGCTTCAGGTCCTTTGAAATTTGCATCTGTATTCTCTTCATGGTTGTTGTATGTATTTATGGAAAAGTATGACTCAGACTTTGGCAGGGGAGACTACTATTCTTGCTATGTCATCTTAATAAATACTTTGACTAAAAGTCAATTGTAAACAACAGTATTAGAAACCAATTACTCAGAGTTACCTCTGGAACTCTGAATGTAGTAATCAGGAATCCTCTGGAAATCTGGCCTGTCTATTCAAATAAGAGTTGTGGGGGTAGCTAGGTGGCACAGTGGATAGAGCACCAGCCCTGGAATCAGGAGGATCTGAGTTCAAATCCGGCCTCAAATGTTTAATAATTACCTAGCTGTGTGACCTTAGGCAAGTCACTTTGACCTCATTGCCTTGCAAAAGCAAAGAACAAAACAGGAACAAATGAGAGTTGTGGGGAAAGAACCTGGAGAAGGCCCTTTACCTGCAAATTTGATAAGTAAGCCATCTATCCCTTTATCCTTTTATTCAAGTAATTAATTTTAAGAAAATGATACAGAACACAAGACCAGAACAAATCCTTGGATAGAGACATCTGTCCAAGTTGATTCTGTAAGGATTATTAAAACATTATAGCAAAGCACTCTCCAAGTATAAATGTTCTAAAAATGGAGTGTATGTAGCCCATAGAAGCTTAGTTCTCATCTAGAATAAGTGGGTGTCCAAAGCACACACATTAAGTAACTACCAAAATAGTTTCTATTTAAGATGTTTTGACTTGTGCTTTGTCAGTCATCAAACAGATACCCTAAGCAGATGACAGCATCATAAATGTGTCTAGCTGAAGCTATGTAGTAACTACTCACATGAAGAAAAGTTGGCAGGGAGGTGAGCTAGATGCTATTTATATGCAGAAGAGGGCTTTGTACATTACATTCTCTTATGTGTGACTTAAGACATGGACACATACTTTAGGGAGATATGTCCTTTTTCTAATTATGGAAATGATCTAACTGATCAAATTACTTGCCACATAGCTTGCATTACTCTTGAAGCAATGGGTGATTGTGGGATAATGGGAACTGAGGCTATAGTATCCAGAAAACAGACTCCAAATCAAGTTTTTTGAGACAACAGAAAATTACTAGTCATTTCTTGGGCCTTTGAGAAAATGAACAGTTCAGGTGAACATATATTTTCAAATAAAGGTGATAAAAATTTCTGACCTTAAAAATAAAAAAAACTTTAATTTTTTAACCTTAATTGCTACTTAATTTGATTACTATTAATTATTAGTACTAAAAGCAAGAAAATGCTACTAGTTGTTTAAAGCAAGAAAACAGAAAAAAGCTATTAACAATGCTAGGAAAAGAAGCCATGATAATATTCTGAAGTATTTTATCTTAGATACTGATATTTATGAAGTTTTATTTTGCAATGTTCATTATTATTGGTTTTCTGATGTGTTTGATAAGTATAAGATATTTAGAAAGGAAAGTCTCCCCAGAGGTGATTAAATCCTAACCTTCATTTTTATAAGTGAGAAAACTGATCCTCAAAGAGGTTACATGATCTGCCCAAGTGTTAGACAACTGGTAATATCATTTGAACTCATGTCTTCCTAATGTCAAGTTCAACCTTTTCTCCATTACACTATATTGCCTTCTGGGTCATTGATGTGACAGTTGGTTTTAACTCTGACTCAGGTTCCCTTTTCCCTTTGAAAAGGTGTTCATGCCTACACACTACATTGTCATCATTTATTAATGCAATTATAGATGATAAACTTTTTCTGTCCTAGGTTTTTTTTTTTTGCCAGGCAGAATCAATTGATTACCCTGTTAATTTATTCTTATTAGTCACAACATCTCTTCTTTCAAAAAAGAAAAGACACCTTGATAAAATAAAAAACACTAGATTTATAGGTAGGGGACTTGGGTTCAAATTCCAGTTCTGCTATCCACTTCCTGCAGGAACTCAGGCTATTCCTTTTGCTACCCTGAGGTCTCAGTTTTCTTATCTACAAAATGAAAACAATGACCCAGATAACCTCTAAGATCCCTGCTAGTTCTAAATCTATGATTCTATAACAAACATGCCAAATAAAATATTTTCATTGACAGGTGAGCTTGCTAAGAAGGAGAAAATTTGATTTTTCAATTTATGAATATTCATTATTTATTATTTTTATCATTATTTTTATTATTTATATTGCTTATTTATTATATATTATATTATACACATGAATATATAATACATAAATATGTCATCAATCTATGATGTGTAAACAATGGTATATTATATTATTATTGTTTATTTATTAAATGCCACTGTACTAAGGTTTAGTGTATATAAAGATGAATTTCTGTTTCCTGAATGTGAGATGCTCATCAAATAAGAGAAAAGGTATAATAAGGAATAGAGGTTGGACCAGTGATTTAATTTGATATGTGGGACTCTTGGGTTAGGAAGCTTCCTCCATCAGTTTAAACCTGGTGTTCATAGAATCCCAATCAATTGATAGATTTTAAAGGATCTGTGAATTTGAATGGGAAAAATTACATTTTTATTTCTACATAATTTAAAAAGTATTCTTACCACAAGTCAAGAAAAGGGGAGAATTTATCATCAAACAAGAAATAGAGAATGTTATAAAATGCAAAATGAATCATTTGGATTACATTAAATTATAAAGTTTTTACATAAATAAAAGCAATGCAATTAAGATTGAAAGGAATGCAGGAAGTTAGGAAATAATTTTTAAGTTAGTATTTCTGATAAAGATCTTATTTATCAAATATATATATAGAGAGAACTGAGAACTGAGTTATTTCTCAAATATATAGAGAAATGAGTCAAATTTATTAGAATACAGGTCATTTCTCAATTGATAACTGGTCAAAGAATATGAACAGATAATTTTCAGATGAAGAAATTAAAACTATCTATAGTCATATAAAAATGCTCTAAATCTTTATGGATTAGAGAAATGAAAATTAAAACAACTCTAGGTACCAACTCAAGCCTATCATATTGGCCAATCTGACAAAAAAAAAGATCAATGTTGGAAGGGATGGGGGAAAACTGGGACATTGATGCATTGTTGGTGGAGTTGTGAACTGATCCAACCATTCTGGAGAGCAATTTGGAACTACAACCAAAACTGTGCAAACCCTTTGATCCAGCAATACCACTCTTAGATCAAAAAGGATAAAAACCCCACACGGTACAAAAATATTTATAGCAGTTCTTTTTTTTTTGTAGAGGCAAAGAATTGAAAACTGAGGGGATGTCCATCAATTGGGAAATGACTGAACAATTTGTAGTATTTGAATGTGAAGGAGTGCTATTGTTTTATAAGAAATCATGGATGGGAGGACTTCAGAAAAGCCTGAAAAGACTTACAAGAATTGAAGCTGAGTGAAATGAGCAGAACCAGGAGAACACTGTACACATTAGCAATAACCATATGATGATCAACTATGATAGACTAAGCTCTTCTCATTAGCACAATTATCAAAGACAATTCTAATGGACTTGTGATGGAAAATACCATCCACATTCAGAGTCAGAACTATGGAGTCTGAATGTAGACCAAAGTATACTTTTTCAATTTAAAAAAATTATGTTTTTTCCATTTTGTTCTGATTTTTCTTCTACAATATAACTAATATGGAAATATGTTTATCATAGTTATAAATGTATAACTTTTATCAGACTTCTTTCTGTCAAGGGGAGGGAGGAGGGAAGGAAGTGAGGTAGGGAGAAAGAAAAAAAAGCAGAGTTCAAAATCTTACCAAAAAACTATTTTGCATGTAGTTGGAAAAATAAATAAATTTATAAAAATATATAAAAAACATTATTCTGTAAAGGTTTCCAAGATTTCATTACATTGCTATAGAAGTCCATGATACAACAAAAGTTAAGAACTCTCATTTTTTTGTTTATTTATTTTTTATTAAAGATATTATTTGAGTTTTACAATTTTCCATCTTACTTCCCTCTTCCCAACCCACCCCCAAGGAAAGCAATCTGTCAGTCTTCACTTTGTTTCCATGTTGTACATTAATCCAAATTGAGTGTGATGAGAGAGAAATCATATCCTTAAGGAAGAGAAAAAAGTCTAAGAGATAACAAGATCAGACAAAAAGATATCTGTTTTTTTCCCCTAAATTAAAGGGAACAGTCCTTGAACTTTGTTCAAACTCTATGGCTCTTTATCTGGATATAGATGGCACTCTCCTTTGCAGACAGCCCAAAATTGTTCCCAATTGTTGCACTGATGGAATGAGCGAGTCCTTCAAGGTTGAACCTCACTCCCATGTTGCTGTTAGGGTGTACAGTGTTTTTCTGGTTCTGCTCATCTCACTCAGCATCAGTTCATGCAAATCCCTCCAGGCTTCCCTGAAATCCTGTCCCTCCTGGTTTCTAATAGAACAATAGTATTTCATGACATACATATACCACAGTTTGCTAAGCCATTCCCCAATTGAAGGACATTTACTTGATTTCCAATTCTTTGCCACCACAAACAGGGCTGCTATGAAAATTTTGTACAAGTGATGTTTTAACCTTTTTTTCTCATCTCTTCAGGGTATAGACCCAGTAGTGGTATTTCTGGGTCAAAGGGTATGCTCGTTTTTGTTGCCCTTTGGGCGTAGAAGAACTCTCATCTTAAAGAGTTGCCTAGAACATTTAGAGATTAAATGTCTTGCTAAAAGACATATAGCCAGTATATGTCAGAGGTGCAATTCGAACCAGGTTTTCTTAACTTCAGTGATAATTATTCACTATATTATGCTTCCTTTCTGAAGTTGATGCCTATAAAATATGTACATATAGAATATATTTGCATATATACACATACTACAAATACAAATAACTGTACTACAAAACAGAATCAGAAACTACATGAATAACATTCTATGAGAGCTCATAGGAATGGGAAATCACTTCTAGCAGAGGTCACAGGAGGTTTCATGAAGATGGCATTTGGGCTAAGGCTCTCCAAAAAGATTACCCTCTGTAATGGGTCTTGAAAATGATATTCTAATAATAAGTTTATATACTTTTATATAGGTCTCAATATTTTGATAGTACTTCAGGAACAGAAGGGGGCATGGCTGGCTCACATAAACCCAGTATAATAGAATGTGCCACCAAAGCCCATGAGAACATTGAATTGTCATTTTCCCAATGGTCTGCTCCTTACTTGCTTGCTTTATCAGATTTCAAGAACTACTGGTTTGTCTCAAGGATTGCTAAGTTCACTTTTTGTTTTTACCTAACAGTGCAGTGACTCAGTTGATTTTCTTTATGTGTCAGCTTCTATTCTTTCACCGGCCTGACATTTTTCTCTTATGACGCTCCACTGGTTTGTGTGTTTTGGCTTGGCTTTTGCACCATGGCTTTAGTTACCTTATCATCTCAATCCCCTGTGCAAAGTCCAGTATTCTGAACCCTAGATGGTGACCTCTCATTTACCTCAGGCAGACAGCCCAAATAGTAGTTCAAAAATCAAATATTACATTCAAAAATCTTAAAACTTTGCTTTCTAAGACTATATCTCCTAGTGAGGACAAGGAGCACAGAAAACACTGATAATTTAATCAACACTTTAAGTGCTTACTGCATACAAACCGCATCTATCCCTCTGAGATTGTCAGAGATAGCCCAGGACTCAGTGACTAAATGACCTAGCAACTGCAGCACCCCCAGGTCTCCTTCCTTCTACCAACCTGGCTTATACAGCTATTATCAGGAGCAATAACTCTTGAAGGTACCTGACATACCCAATGCCACCTACACCAAGCACAGACCAACTATTGCTGAAAGGAATGTAAGCTAGAGCTCAGAAATAACAATGTCCCTCAGATTCAACCCTGCCACCAAGATGCCCCAAAGTCCAATAGTATATTATACTTTTTCTTAATAAAATATATATAGTAAATATATATATAAATATATAAATATAAATATATACTATATATATAAAAATATATATAGTAAAATACTATATATATTATCTTATCTAGGGGGAGATGTTACCTGTCAACTGTCTGCAAAGTCTATAGCCCTTGACCTCCTAACTGCAAAAGTTATTGAAGAACTGGAAAAGAAAGTTCTTGACACCATCAAATAGTCAATATCAGAAGTAAATATTGTTTTCTTGGTATAAGTTACATTAAAGAAGATGTATTACCTATCATCTTCTTTGCCTCTGTACCCTAAGAACCACTGGACCTTTCCTTTTCATTTGTAGCTGAAACCTTCAACATGTATTGCCTCACTTCTTGAGAGCAGTTATTTGTTTTGCTTTTCTTTTTCTATTTCATTGCTTGGCATATAGTAAGCATTTGTGGCCTTTTCATTTATTCACTTATTTGTTTATTTACTCACTGTGCTGGAAATAAAGGGAAGTATGACATTTAATAAGACACAATTCACAGGCTAGTGGAAGACATAATACATATATAAATAATTATAATGCAACATGGGGACAAAAGAGACAAATAATGAATTATGAGAGTAAATGGGGATGGCCAGAAGCCTTTTCTCTTCCAGCATTGTTTCTCTCCCCTGAAAGTAGCAAGATAGGGAAAAGATAGACCAAGAGTAAGGCACTGGCTAACTAGTACTTTCTAAATCCACCTAGTTCTAGCTAGAAGTTTAATTCTGCCATCTCTTCTGTTGATTCCAACTTACAGGTTATCTTTCCCCCTGGTTAGCAGACCAGAATGAGTTACAGAATGTCTAAGCATGTTCTAATTCGGAGATCAAGATCAAAACTTCCATTACACATCCTCATGTTGTTCAGGAAACAGGCTCCGCAGACTCTTCCATATGGAGATTACATTAGCTCCTTCTCTGGTAAGAGTAATACACCCAACTCTTTCTCTAATGAAAGATAGGATAGTTTTCCTTTTTTTCCTTAAAAGATATTGAGAGCATCTTGGAGGCTTGGTTGACTCAGGGAACAAAAAATTCAATTGAAATCACTTTTTTTCATTGTCTGAGCTACAAGATGTTCTTGGCACTTTCAGATGCTTGGTTGGTGGATCATAATGGGCAATTCAGGCAAGGGAGCTTTGTTCAACAAAGTCAGCTGAGCTCAATGCCTATCCTTGTTGAATATTCTTCTGCAATGGTAAGTAAATCTCCTTTTTTAAAATAAAGGTCAGTAGTAGAATTTATTTTGTAAAAAACCAGGGCTAGTAATCATGACCTCAGACAAAATTAAAATAGATTTAATCAAAAGAGAAAAATAGGGAAACCATGTGTCAGCAATAGCAATCAATATTGTTTTAGACCATTTAAAATAATTAGTCAGGATAAACTACTTGAAAGCATGCTTGCCAAAAGATGCAGGAACTATATGATTTTGACCTAAAATGCTTTTTATACAAATAAAGTCAGATCTAAATAATTAGATTAATATTTATTCTTCATGGGTAGGTTAAGTCAAATATAATAAAAATGAAAATTTTACCTAATTTTTAACTGCCACCTGAATTAAATTATTAAAAAAATATTTTACTAAGAAAAAATAACAAAGTTCATTAAGAAGAACAAAGGATCAGGAATTTCAAAGTAATCAAGGAAAAAAAGATGTAAAGGAAGCAGATTCAGTAGTATCAGACTTTAAACTATATTATAAGGTGAGAGCATTGTTAAAGTGTAAAATGGATAATTTTGATTATTTTAAATTAAAATTTTCTTGTATAAATACAACTTATACAGTTAAGAATAGAATGCAGAAAATTGGAGACAATCTCTAAGATAGAATTTTGGATTGGAATGTTGCTGTGATGTAGGGAGTGATAGCTGGTTGATTCCATAGCAAAGCATGGAAAGACTTGGACTTATGAAGGAAGATGTAGTCCACCTTCAGAGAAACAGATGACAAGTAAAAATAAGAATTGTATGATCTTACATAGATGTATATGGGTGCATATGTGTATATTTATAGATATGTATATATCTACATACATATCTATATATCTAAATCTATTCATGCTTAATTGTAGCCTTCCTTATGGTAGTGAACAAGTGGGATGGAGTAAATATAAAGTAAAATATGCATAAGAAAGAACAAAAGAAAACCTATCAGGAAAAGATGGACAGCTTTGAAAACTTTGAGCAGTATTTTTTATATAGGTTTTCTTGAAATGGAAATAAATTTTTTCATTTTGAATCCCCTCATATATTGTTGTGTACATGGCAATTTTTCCTTTTTTATTTTGTATTTAAATTTAAAAAAATAAAACATTACCAAAAACATGAATCTCTTTTTGTTACCTGTTGAATGATATACAAATGTTTCATTTTGTTCAAGTATCTAACTTTACCAGTCTCCAGGGTCTAGTTGAGTTCCCTAGTTGGTGCTGATAGGATTGAAACACAGAGTTCAGTGAGTAGGTGATATATAATACAGAGGATTAGTCTTCATCTTTCTAGTGGTACTTTTGGTAATGATGATGATAATGTTCATGACAATAGGAATAGGAATAGTAAATATTTACAAAGTACTTACTATATGCTAGCTATTGTCCTAACCTACTTTGCAGTTATTATTTCATTTTGTTCTCACACAACCACTCTGCAAGGAAGATGTTGTTATCCCCATTTTACAGATGAGGAAACTGAGGCAAACAGAGGTTGAATGACTTTCCTAGGTCAAAGGTCTAAGTATTTAAGGTAATAACTTTAGAGCTTGTAGCTGCTTCATGGGAAAATAGTGAGTAAACTAACTTTGGTCATTCCTTCCTGCTGAGTTGGCCTCCTTTCAGTTGACTTTAAAAGTAACCTGGAGTGATTGAAATTTAGGAAATAAGATCTTTCCCCCTCACTAGAAATGGACAAATTCAAAAGAAAAGATTGTGCTCTATCCTTGTTGCACTTAAACACTTTGTATTGCTAATGATCATCATCACTCATTTGTCTGGGGGAAGGCTTGCTGAAAGAAGGCCCCACTCTCTATTTGTCATATTTGTGTGTAACTGGGGAAAGAACTCTTAAGAGTTTTTTTTGTTTGTTTTCCATTAAAGATTTTATTTATTTTGAGTTTTACAATTTCCCCCCTAATCTTACTTCCCTCTCCCCCACCCCCCACAGAAGGCAATTTTGTCAGTCTTTACATTGTTTTCATGTTATACATTGATCCAAATTGAGTGTGTAACAAGATCAGACAGTAAGATAGCAGTTTTTTCCCCTAAATTAAAGGACTTTGTTCAAACTCCATGGTTCTTTATTTTATTTATTTTTAGGTTTTTTGCAAGGCAATGGGTTTAAGTGGCTTGCCCAAGACCACACAGCTAGGTAATTATTAAGTGTCTGAGGCCAGATTTGAACTCAGGTACTCCTGACTCCAGGGCTGGTGCTCTATCCACTGTGCCACCTAGCCGCCCCTCCATTGTTCTTTATCTGGATACAGATGGTATTCTCCATTGCAGATAGCCCAAAATTGTTCACTGATGAAATGAGTGAGTCCAACGCCCCCATGGGTCTGCTCATCTCACTCAGCATCAGTTCATGCAAATCCTTCCAGACTTCCCTGAATTCCCATCCCTCCTGGTTTCTAATAGAACAACAGTGTTCCATCACATACATATACCACAGTTTGCTAAGCCATTCCCCAATTGAAGGACATTTATTTGATTTCCAATTCTTTGCTTTTACCCTTTTTCATCATCTCTTCAGGGTATAGACTCAGTAGTGGTATTGCTGGATCAAAGGGCATGCACATTTTTGTTGCCCTTGGGGCATAAAGAATTCTTAAGTTTTGAAGGGATCTTTGGAAATGACAATACAACTGAATAAGTTCTATTGTATCTGGACAAAACCAGCCATTAAGAATGTATTGCTATTCTCATCCTTCATTTTCAAAGAGGACATCATAGGGTAATGTCTTCACTGGCATAAATTAGGTTTAAATGAGGCAGAGTTGCATCAAAATTTAGTGGCAGACTAGCTGTGTGGCCTTGGGCAAGCCACTTAACCCCATTGCCTTGCAAAAACCTAAAAAAAAAGTTCAGTGGCAGGACAACTGGTGATGACCTGGGATGCAGTGGATGATGGCCTTGACACCCTCCTAACTCATCTATGACTCTGAGGCCATTTGGTTGTTCTCAACCTGGTTTTCCCTCATCTGCTGACCCAAGTATGGCCACTGCAAATGCTACAGTTTGTTGGAGTCACAGGGGAGGATTGGGTGGCAGGGTAATACCAAAGATGAAAAAACAGCCCTGGAAAGGTACAATCCAAGTGAAAGACTATGGATTAAAGAAGATTATGAAAATTTTAGTATTGTCTAATAACCTTAATGAAGGCATTGTTTAAGTTTGATTTGCTTCTTTTTAACATGATATTTGAGGTCAATAGACTCTCAAAAGTCATATGAATTTTGTTGCAAACCATTGGGAAAAACACTTGAAATAACAATGCTTAATTCCACCCCTCCCCCCAAGAACCTAGAGACATTTTTGGAAGTGAAGACATGCCAATTATGTTCTACTTTTCTTTTCTTTTCTTTTCTTTTTTTTTTAGGTTTTTGCAAGGCAATGGGGTTAAGTGGCTTGCCCAAGGCCACACAGCTAGGCAATTATTAAGTGTCTGAGACCAGACCTAAACCCAGGTACTCCTGACTCCAGGGCCAGTGCTTTATCCACTGCGCCACCTAGCCGCCCCTATGTTCTACTTTAAAAAAACCAAAAAGTCAGGGGTTCCATATCAATCAAAAATTTCTACCCTTACTCTTTTATTTATTATTATTATTTTTTAGATTTTTCAAGGCAATGGGGTTAAGTGGCTTGCCCAAGGCCACACAACTAGGTAATTATTAAGTGTCTGAGACAGGATTTGAACCCAGGTACTCCTGACTCCAAGTCCGGTGCTCTGTCCACTGTGCCACCTAGCTGCCCCTTACCCTTACTCTTAAACTGCAAACTATAATTCTCTTTCTGTAAAGCTTCCAATGAGGAGATCTTCAGAATTTAGTTCTTTCAGAATTTAATCCCTTCAGAATTTACTCTTCCACTTAGATAGGTGGGCAATGTTGAGCTGGGCATTCCTAGTCTTGGTGGCAGACTTTCAAGTTCTAGAAATCATGAACTCATGGATCCCTTAATAGAGATTTACTGAGAGGATGAGAAATTTTCCACAGTAGAGAAAATGATCTCAACAGGAATGGGGGAACCCAAGCCTCGGCTTGATTGGTTAGAGTTCTTCTGGAACTTGCCTAATCCATCTACTGTAGCAGTTCCTGACCTCATCAAGTGCTGTGCCCCAACAGCTAAAGTGCGGTGACACCCTAGCTATCAGCATCTGGCTCAAGCGAAGGGTTATGTAATAGCCGTCCCCACACCCAGCACTGGAGGGCAGTACAGGCCTGCTAAGGGGTGAGGAGGGAAAAGAGTTGTAATAGATCAACAACATTTTGTCTTAGTATAGGGCAGAAGAGTTCAGGCCTTAGTAGGGGCAGTTGTCCTGCCTCAATGTAGGGGAGAACAATTGGATCTGGCAGAGTGAGTAGTGGGCAGATGTATGACATCATACTAGTTACATCAAGTCCCAAAACATTGTAAAGCCTCTTGGAAAAGATCCATAACCACTAAAAAATATGTCCAGACCATGCAGACAGGAAAGACAAAATTAATGAAGTGTCTATTGCCTCAGCTAGGATGTACAATTCCATTAGTATGTATAGCTGGAACAGGTAGTAAAAATGGACAGTGAGTCATCTCCATAATTAAGCAGGAAGATGAGTGTGGGTTGGATTATCTTCAATAAATAACAGAAGTCCTTTATAGAATCCAAATTTCTGCCAGAAGTAAATGTCCATTGTTTTAATACCAATGTTGTTCTATGGCAGTGAGATAAGAATAGAAATGAATATCACCTGGAAAGAGAAGTATGTGAAAGATGTAACCAGTTTGCCACATATAGTCAAGAAGAAGTTTGGAAGTAGAAGAGTAAAATATGTTATCAGAGAAATGAGTGATTGAAGAAAGAAGATGGACTAGTCACATGTTGAGAATGAGGAGTAAAGGCAGGCAGCCCAAATGCTGTGGTAGTAATCTTTCAAAGTCAAAAGGTATTGAGGGGTATCCTCCTGTACACTGGATGCTGTAACAAATTTACGAGAGATCATGAACAAGAGCCTCACAGGAAAAGCAGGCATGGATCATGTTTGAGGTAATAACCAAATACATAAGATCACTTAATCCCCTTAAATAAAAGATATTAGAACTCATATCAATGCCAAGAACAATCTTTGACTCCAGAACATTGATTTTGTACCATATTTCACCAGAGAGGCTGGGACCTAAGGATGCAGAATGAGGCATATAATCATATTCATGTTGAATTGGTTTTTTTAGAAGAGAGGGTTCTATGAAAGGTATTTTGGGAAATATTTTTTAAAGAATCAGTAAAACATTTTAAAACAGAGTAAAACTAATTTTTAAAATATTTATTTTATTCTTATAGTTATCCTGAAATGAAAGCATACCATAGTGGAAAGAAAGCAGGCCTTTAAGTCAGGGAAACCTGGGATCGAGTCTTGTCTCTGACAAATATTGACTGTAATCCTGAGTAAATCATTCAACCTCTCAGTAACTTTCTAAGTCTATGAATAATGAAAAAATGTGCCAGTATGCAATGATAGAGGAAATTAATCACAGAGAGTATCATACACCTATGAAATCATGTTTCTGGCAAAAATGGAACACACAGACACACACATAGACATCAGCAATAATAATGCTGAAAGTGCTTCTGAAAGTATATCAAGCAAGCACTAAAGAAGTATAATTTATATTTATTAGTAATTGCTTACACACAGAGTGAACATAAAAATAATAAGATTATAGAAAGTACCTTAGAGAACCTACAAGCCTACAATAAGTTTTAAAGGTCTAAGAACTTTTCTTTCTGGTCATATTATTTTACTTGGTATTGTAGGCAAAGCTTTGATTCAACCTCACCAGAGGAGTTAGAGGATCCATGTTATTGTCCCAATTCTTCCACTTATTAATAGCCATGTAACTCTGGACTTTCATCTATAAAATGAGAGGATCAAAAACTCAAGAGGTCTCTTCCAATTCTAAAGTTCTAGGATTCTATAATTCTTTTGTCTATATGCTTTATAGCTGATGTGTTGATAAACCCCCATAATCATAAGGCTGAGGGTGGAAAAGTTCCTTAAAGATTATGTAATCTAGTAGTTCTAATTTTTTTTTGATTTAGAGTCTCTTTAGACTCAAAAATCATCGATGCAGTCTTTCCATTTTGGCACATGCCCTATTGAGATAACGTGACAGAAGGCAAGTTAGTCAAATGATGCTTTTGAAAAGTGGGTTACATTTATCAATATTTAGCATACTACAATTAAAATCTTTATGGAAATAATTTTGACTTTGAAGACCCCTTTGAAAGTGTCTCAGGGATCCAAAGGAGTGCCTGATCCACATTTTGAGAACTGCTTATCTAGTCCAATCCCTTAAAAACAAAACAAAATGAAGAAACTGAAACCTAGAGAGCAGAAGTCACTTGCCCAAGGTCAGACAGATAACAATTAACAGAGCCTAGGATAGAGCAATATTATGATATCATTTCACAGATGAAATACAATGATATAAAGTAACTTCCACAACTGAATCCCTGTTACAGAAAAAAACACAATGCTCTGCATGACTCCCAAAGTAACCATATTCTTTGCCCATTAACTGTTCCATTCTATTTATAAATTGACCTAAGTTCTCACACCTGTTGTCAGATTTTTCAGCTTGTCATTCAAAATAAGGGATCAGGTTTACCCACTCCATTATATTGTTGCTGAGAAACAATTTGCACTATTTGAATAGCTTGCCTTCTGTCACGTATGTTATCCCAATAGGCACTGTGCCAAAATGGAAAGAATACATTGCTCATTTCCTAGTAGATATTCCAAAATGAAAACTACCAGGAATATATTGTAGCCAAAATTCAAAAATCCCAGGTCAAGTAGGAAATGCTGTATGTATCTAGAAAGAAATAATTCAAATAAAATGTAGTTACAGATTCACAGAAATCACAAAAGATTTAGCAATCACCACTATAAAATAGCAGAGGGCTTAATATATACTATTTCAGAAGGCAAAAGATCTAGGATTACAACAAAAAATTACCTTCACAGCAAAATTGAGAAAAAATGGTCATTTAATAAAATAGAGGTATTTCAGGCAGTCCTTATGAAAAGACCAGAGCTAAATTGAGAGTTTGACATTCAAATTCAAGACTTAAAAGAAACATAAAAAGGTAAACATAAGTGAAAAATCATAAGGGACTAAAGAAGATTAAACTATTTACATTTCTATGTGGAAAGATGAAACTTGTAACCTCTTAGAACATTATCATCACTATGACAGTTAAAGGGGGTCTACTTAGAGGTCATACATGGAATTCTTATATTAGGATGATCTCAAAAGAAAAAAGGGAAGTGTGAAAAGGAGGAATACACTGGGAAAAGGGGAAGGGAGAAGAATAGGAGAAATTGTGTCATAAATAAAGTTTGCAGGGAGGAGTTTGTACAATGGAAGGGAGAATGGAGAAAGGAGTGAGCAATGCTCTTATCTAAACTGTTTCAAAGAGGGAAGTGTATATATATATATATATATATATATATATCTATATGTATGTATATATTTATACAGTTGAAAGCAGAAATTCATCTTACCAAACAGTGAAGAAGAGAAGGAGGGGAAGAGGCTAAGAAAAACAGGAGGGGGATAAGAGGGGTGACAGATTAAGGGAAGGCAGTGATCAGAAGCAAATTAGACTTGAGAAGTGAACAGGATAGAAAAAGAGAAAAATAAATATAAGCAAATAAGTTGGAGGGAAACCAACAGTTCATAACTATGAATGTGAATGGGAGACGAACTCATTGATAAAACAGAGAAGGATAGCAAAATATATTCAATACAAAAGAATCATTAATATGTTGTTTTCAAGAAACATACTCAAGCAAAAGTTATATTTTTGTTACAGTAAAAAAATGCAGGCATAGTAATAAACATTTAAACAAAGCAAAAGGAAAAAATAAACCTAATTAAAAGAAATACTCAGGAAAACTGCTGCTTAGATGAATTGATATCAATGGTGAATATATGTGCAGCAAAAGGCATAGTATCCAAATTCTTTTTTTTTAGGGTTTTTTTTTTTTTGCAAGGCAATGGGGTTAAGTGGCTTGCCCAAGGCCACACGGCTAGGTAATTATTAAGTGTCTGAGACTGGATTCGAACCCAGGTACTCCTGACTGCAGGGCTGGTGTTTTCTCCACTGTGCCACCTAGCCGCCCCCAGTATCCAAATTCTTAAAGGAAAAGTTAAATGAATTATAGGAATAGACAGTAAAACTACAATAATTTACCCCCTCAGACCTGATCTAACTATAAAATAAGAAAGAAAGAATAAAATTGATTGAAATTGAAAAGAGGTCTATCCTCAGCTATCCGTGATATCTTTACCAAAACTGATCAGATATAATGACATTAGAATCTCATAAATGCAGAAAAGTACAATTGAGAAGCATCTTTTTCTAACCCATAATGAAATAAAAATCAATTCAACAGTGTCTGATAAATCATAGATAAAAATTAATTGTAAATGAAATAATTTAATCCTATAGAATGAGTGGGGCAAAGAACAAGTCATAGACAAATTCAATAATTTTAAAGAGAATGACAACAATGAGACAATATATTAAAATTTGTGAGATATAACCAAAATAAGGAGTCTTATATTTCTAAATTTTTACAGCAATAAAATAGTTTAACAATGAATTGAACACGCAACTTAAAAAACCTAGAAAAACAACAAATTAAAAATCTTCAATTAAATATCAAAATGAAAAATCTTGAAAATCAAAAGGAGATTAATTAAACAAAGTTTAAAAAAACATGTTGAACAAAAAAGGAGAAACTAGTTTTGTGGGCAGGGAGGGAGGGAGGGAGGATGAAAGCAATAAAATAGTTGAATCATTGACTAATTCAATTAAGAAAAGAAGAAAACCAAATTAGCAGTATCAAAAATAGACACCAAAATACTCAGCTAGTGAAGGAACTATTTTGCCCAATAATATGCCAATAGAATTGATTATCTACATGAAATAGATGAATATTGCAAGTATGTGGATACATATATATGAATTAGCCAGATTAACAAAAGAAAAAAATGGAATACTAAAATAACCCTATCATAGAAAAAGAAATTGAATAAGCCATAAATGGGCTTACTAAAAAAATGCCCAGGATCAGATGAATTTGCAAATTTATTCTACCAAACATTTAATTAATTCAATAATACATAAAGTGAAAGAATAAGTAAAGAATAGGTTTACAATTTGCTTTTATGATATATAGTTTTAATAGGAATCCAAGGAAAGCAAAAAAAAAGAGAAAAACTATAAATCAATATCCCAAATGAATACTGATAAAAAATTTTAAATGAAATACTGGCAAAGAGATTACAATATATCACATAGATCATACAGTATGACCAAACTAGATTTATACTACAAATGCTAGACTAATTTAATATTTAAAAGACTATAAGCATATATGGCAGAGTCATGCTAGCTTGTCCTAGAGCTTTTCCTTACAGCACATCAAATGAAGCTCTATATAGATATTATCTAAAGATCCTACAAAAAAAATGTTCAAAACGAGTTTTCAATTGTAGACATTGTGGAGAATCTTCAGAGAAGGTCTGTCCGTTCAGGGTAAAAGGGGAAGTATAGCCCAGCTAGACAGGAGAGTGGGAAAGCCATCAGGAGACTTTTAACCATAGTATATCCCAGGTCTCAGCAGTTAGATAGCAGGGAGCATCCCAATGCCAGACAAAGTCTGAACCCTGGGAATACTGGGATAAAAGACAGGACTGGGTTGAGCACAAATCACTACACAGGCAGAACCTGGACCTAAAGGAGGAAACAAGCCTCTGCATAGCCTACACCTGGGTTGCATAGGAATCTTCTTGGTCCAGCAATAAGCCAGGGATCAGACCCCACCCCCAGCACAAAAAACTTTGGACTATACTCCCTATACTCCAAGAGTAGAGCTCAGCAATCAAAATGAGCAAAAAAAAATTAAAAGAACACTAACCATAGAAAGCAATTATGCAGATAGAGATGATAAAAATGCTACCTCAGAAAAAGAAAACAGTGACAAAATACCTACAAGGGAAGTTCAAAATAGTCTGTGAATTGGACCCTCATAGAACCTCCTGGAAGAGTTTTTAAAAGAATTTAAAATCCAAAGAAGAGAAGAAAAATGAAAAAAAAAAAGAAATGAGAACCATGCAGGAAAATATGAAAAAATTGACTAAAGTAATCAACTCCTTTAAAAGTAAAAATAATGAACTGGATAAATAAAAATAATAATGTTTGTCCTTCATTTTCAAAGAAGACCATGATATCAAGGAGATGTCAAGCATGTAAATTGGATTTTTGAGTGAGGGGATCTGTACTAAGTCATCAATCTCACTTTCTCCTCCAGAGCTATCTGGGTTCAATGATCAGATATGAATCAGGAGATGACCCTGGATGTGGAGAAATCATGTTTAAGCGGCTTGCCAAGGTCACACAGATAGTAAGTGACAAGTGTCTGAGGCAGGATTCAAACTCCTGTCTTCCTGAATCAAGGCCAGTGCTCTATCCACAGCACCACCATGTTCTGGCCACTGTTGGTGATGGGAAGACCAAGCCAGAGGATGCCATGAGACTTTGTAGGCAGCCTGGTGATCCCAGATGTCAATGACACACTGGCAGGTATCTTTCCCACTCTGATCCCAGTCTTTGCCCAGAGCCTTGACCTGTGTGAATTCGCTGCTCCTTGGGCTGGCCTTGGTGCTGCCCCTCTGGGTTTTTTTTTTCTGGAAAAAGAATGTAACCCTTCAAAACAGGAAAAGGAATGAAACTCATCTAAAACTCAAATTGACCAACTGTAAAGGGAATACAACAAAAAGTATAATTAACCGATTGGAAACGTAGACACAAAAGCTAACTGGAGAAAATAAAACCTTAAAAATTAGGATTGGACAAATAGAAACCAATGAATCTATGAGACACCAAGATTCCATCAAACAAAATCAAAAGACTGAAAAAATTAAAGAAAACATAAAGTACCTTTTAGGAAAAATAAACAGCATGGAAAATAGATACAGAAGAGAAAATGTATGAATTATTGGTCTACCTGAAAGCATAGATCGAAAGAAAAAGAGCCTGGAAAAATATCTTTCAGGAAATTATCAGGGAAAACTGTCCAACTATACTAGAGCAAGAAGAAACAATAGCTCTTGAAAGCATACACAGAATACCTCCAGAAAGAGATCCCAGGATAAGAACTCCAAGGACTATCATAGCCAAATTCCAGAATTCTCAAATAAAGGAGAAACTACTACAATCAGCAAAAAAAGAGAAGCAATTTAAATACAAAGGAAGTATAATCAGAATTACGCAGGACTGTGGTGGACCAGTGAAATAGACTATGTGCAATAGCATAAAATGATTATAGTAATCTGCTGTTTGATAAACCCAAAGAGTCCAGCTATTGGGATAAAAATTTTCTCTTCGATCAAAACTGCTGGGAAAATTAGAAGTTAGTATGGAAGAAACTTAGATTAGACCAACACCTCACACCCTATACCAAGATAAGATCAAAATGGATACAGGATTTAGGCATAAAAAGCAATATTATAAGCAACTAGAAGATCAAGGACTAGTGTACCTGTCAGATCTATGGAAAGGGAGGTAGTTTATGACTAAGGAAGAGATGCAGAACATCATTCAAAACAAACTAGATGATTTAGATTACATTAAATTAAAAGGCTTTTGCACAGACAAAACCACTGTAATCAAGATCAAAAGAAATGTAGTAAACTGGGAAACAATCTTGACAACTAGTATTTCTGACAAAGGATTCATTTCTAAAATATACAGAGAACTGAGTCAAATTTTTTTAAAAAAAGCCATTCCTCAATTGACAAATGGTCAAAGGATATGCAAAGGCAATTTACAGATATGAAGATCAAAGCAATCCATAGTCATATGAAAAGTTGCTCCAAATCATTACTTATTAGAGAGATACAAATTAAAGCATCTCTGAGATACCATCTCACACCTCTCAGACTGGCCAATATGACCAGAAAGGATAATGATCATTGTTGAAAGGGTTGTGGGAAATATGGGACACTAATACACTATTGGTGGAGCTGTGAACTCATCCAACCTTTCTGGAGAGAAATTTGGAACTATGCCCAAAGGGCAACAGAAATGTGCATACCCTTTGATTCAGCAATACCACTACTGGGTCTATATCCTGAAAAGATGATGGAAAAGGGTAAAAACATCACTTGTACAAAAATATTCATAGCAGCCCTGTCTGTGGTGACAAAGAATTGGAAATCAAGTAAATGTTCTTCAGTTGGAGAATGGCTTAGCAAACTGTGGTATGTGTATGTCATGAAACACTATTGTTCTATTAGAAACCAGGAGGGATGGGAATTCAGGGAAGGCTGGAGGGATTTGCATGAACTGATGCTGAGTGAGATGAGCAGAAGCAGAAAAACCACTGTACACCCTAACAGCAACATGGGGGGTGATGATCAACCTTGATGGACTTGCTCATTCCAACAGTGCAACAATCAGGGACAATTTGGGGCTGTCTGCAATGGAGAATATCATCTGTATCGAGAGAAAGCTGTGGAGTTTGAACAAAGACTAAGGATTATTCCCTTTAATTTAAAAAAAACTGATATCTTATTGTCTGATCTTGCTATCTCTTATACTTTATGTTTCTTCCTTAATGATATGATTTCTTTCTCATCACATTCAATTTGGATCAATGTATGCCATGGAAACAATTTAAAGATTGGCAGATTGCCTTCTGTGGGGGGGGGAGGGAAATAAGATTGGGGGATAATTGTAAAACTCAAAATAAATAAAATCTTTAAAAAAATTTTAAAAAGTTTTACACAGGACTTATAATATTAAAGGATTGGGGGATGGAATATGATATTCCTGAGGGCAAAGGACCTTGGATTACAACAAAGAATTTACAACCTTGCAAAATTCAACAAATTCTGTCAGGAAAAAGGGTAGATAGTCAATGAAATAGAGAACTTCCAAAATTTTCTGATAAAAAGATCTGAACTGAACAGACAATTTGATCTTCAAAAGTCAAAACTCTGTATATACAAGGGGAGGAAAGCAAGATGGAACAGCAAGAAGCTCTATACTCCTCACTACCAATAAAAAAATAATAACTCACAGGGCTATAAAAATGCACCAGTCTCAATGGAATCATTTTTACAACCCAGGCTGGCATAAAGAGATAGACAGAGAGGTCTGTTGTCACTGAGAATGATGCCTGGCAATAATAGTTCAACAAAACATTAGATCACATAACTTCATATAAGGGAACTAAGACAGGAACAGGTGCCATCTGTCAATTTTATTGTCCATGACTCAGTTCTGGGCTGTTGTTCAAGGTAGAATGAGGAGACTCCCAGGAACAGAGCAGGGCTTCAGTTCTAGTTTCTAGCACCGTCTGAAACCTACAGATGAATAATCAGGGTGTGAACCTTAGATCAAAAGAGAACCTACAGTTCTGTTGCTCTGAACTGGCAAAACTTACCAACAGAAACAGTCCAACAGAAGTCAACTATTATTCAGAACCAAACTCAGATGAACAACTTGAGGAGACCACAACAGGGAGAATAGAAATCAGAGTGTTCCCTAGAATAGAACACATTGTGAACATTAGAAGTTTGCAGGTCCCAACCCTGACCTATAAGATCTTGCAGCCATATAACAAAATACTCACTGTTACAAAAAAGTAACAATAGGACCAACCCGGTCTCCCTTCTAGAAGTTCCTGATTCCAACATCAAATCTGAATTTAAGAACTATGTTGGAAGAATGAGCAAGCAAAAAAATAACTTCAACATAAAACTAAAGTAGTGGGAAATGACTCCAAAACATGTAGAAGCAAAGTCTCAAAGAAAAATGTAGTTTTGGCACAAATTCAACTAGATTTCCTGGAAGAGATGAAGCAAGAGGTTGAGAGGTTTTTTTTTTTTAGTTAAAGATGTTTTTATAAAGGAATGAGATCTTGAGAAAAAAGATAGTGTATAATTATTAAAAGTATATATAATTAAAGGTTTTCAATTCTATGGCTAAAAATAGAAAAAAAAATGTAAAGTATCCAATAGCAAACAGAAAATAGTTCAAAGAGAAGAATTTACTAATCTACCTGAAAGCCATGACTAAAAATAAATAAATAAAGAGCTTAGACATGATATTCAAAGAAACTTTAAAAGAAAACTACCCAGATTCCTAGAAGGTGGGAACAAAGTGGAAATAGAGAACATTTCACAAGCTGTTTCCTGAAAGAAACTCCCTAATAAAATCTAACAGAAGCATTATAGCCAAAGTTTCCTGGAAACTCCAAGAAAGAAAAACTTCAAGTATCAAGGAGATACAGTCAAGATTACCCACAATTTAGTAATCAGTACCATACAGAAGTGGAGAACTTGGAATATAATATTCCAGAAGGCAAAGAATATATATTTATAGTCAAGAATAACTTTTGCCATGAGTGAAAGTTGGGGGTGAGAAAGAATGCATCTTAAATGAAATAGAGGATTTTCAAGCATGCTTAATGAAAACAATAGCATAATAGCTTTTGAAGTTCAAAGATAAAAGCAGAATTAAAAAAGCAAATACAAATAAACAATGGTGTGGGGGACCTGTGAGCCCTATCATCATCAAAGGTCATAGAAGGAATTTAATTGTACAAAGCCTGGGAAAGTTCTAGAGGAAGAGGAATAAAGGTGGAGAGGAGGAAGGAAAGTTAAGGAAAATAATCTCACTTAATAAGAGTTTGCAAAGAGGAGAAGGTGAAGCAAACAATCAACACTTGAACCTGATTTATCTGAATTAGGTAAAGAAATAACACACACATAGACATTTAGAGAATAGAAAAACATTTCACTCAACAGAGAAATAAGATTAAAAGGGGAGAAAAAAGAAGGGGAAATTGGAGAGAGTGTGGGTAAAGGGAAGGATGTAGTTCTAAAAAAACAAACTCTAAGGATGTTCAAAAATATTTATAACTCTTTTTAAGATGCAAATAATGTGACTCTTTGGGTGTATTCTTAAATTGTAGAATAGCTGAACAAGTTATGGTATATAAATGTCATGTAATACTACTCTACTATAAAAAATCTTGAGAATGTTTCAGAGAAAACTAGGAAGACATATATGAACTAATAAAAGGAAAGTGAAGAGGATCAGAAGAATTCTTACAATTTATACACTATAATGACAATAATATGACAAAGATGAAAAAAAATTTGCAAGACTCAGGAATTCTGATCCATGTAATTACTACCTTTCCAAAAGTCTAATGATGAAACATGCCTACCCAAATCCTGTTTGAGAGGTGTATGAGCTACAGTACAGAATGAGACATATATTTTGAGATATGGATAATATGGACATTTGTTTTTCTTGATTATACATGTTATAGCAGGAGTTTTTGTTTTTTTCTTTAATTCTGAAATAAGGGCATGGGAAGGGAGAGAGAGTGAATTTTTGATGATTTAAAAAATAAAATATAAGTTGAAAATTATAAATGCTTCTCTCCTAAATTATATACTGATTTGTGAGTGACCATAAGCACTCTTCAACTCCGGAACTGTGACCAGGATCCTTGATCCTATGCAACTGCAAATTTTGCTGTTGGAGTGCTCTTCCTTGTACTAGAACTAAAACCCAGGACTGCGCCTCAGATCCAAGTATAGGCAATACAACAGAATCCTCTCCCTGATGCCAGCAAAGAGACCCGATGAATCTCCTTCTGATCCGTTATCTGATCCCCTTAACCCTCTGTGGGCTGAGATATCGCATAAAACTGCTGTCACTGATTCAGTCAGCCCTGAGTCCTGTTCCTGGTTTTGTGAAGTTGTCTGAGCTGGTATGTCTTGTGCAGGACTTAGTGTTATTAAAAATCTTGGGTTCAGGGTCCTGAACTATCCCTATCAAGATCTGAGGTAATAATTATTATGAAAAATATTTTTACAGTGAGTTTCACACATTAACAAATGAGTCAAATTTATAGAAATAAGAGCTATTTCTTAATTGATAAATAGCCAAAGAACATGAAAAGGCAATTTTCTTTTTTTAACTAGATATTTTATTAACTACAATGCTATGAAGTAAGTCTTGTATAATCATTCTTGATCCTGAACTATATGCAAATTTCCAGAAAATGGAAATTTGTATATTTTAATAAACATTTCACATTTTTTATATCAGCATCTTTGCTTTTCTATAGGTCCAATAACCTAGGAACACATGAACATTGTCTAAGAATATACTTTTTCTACATCTAAAACATTTGTTCCTACCTCATTCCTTCCCTTGTTGTTGAAGAACCAATTCCTTCAGTTTGTTCATGAAAAAATAAAAACATACAATTTTGCTTCATGTCATCTTAAATACATGAATAAAAATGATTCCCTGTCCTCCATAAAGTTACAAAGGAGTCAGTATTCAAGGGACATTTTCTGTTACTTACAATTTGGGCTAAACTGTAATGTTAATATGAACTGCACTTTAATATCTAGCAGGACCTTTGTATCATAAAACCAGAATTCTATTCTGGACTCAACCACTGTCCTATTTATCATTTCAACTTTCTTTTTCTTTATTAATCTGAAAGATATAAAATATCTTATTTTTCTTTTTTAAATTAAATTAAATTTTTTATTGATAGATTTTCAACATTCATCCATATATATATATATATACATATATATATGTATGTATTTTTTAAGTTACAAAATTTTCTTCCACCCTCCCTTCCCAACCCCCTCTCCTCAGAGACAAAGGCAGGTTAATATTGTACATACACATTTGTGTTAAGCATTTTTATAGATTAGTCATTTTCGGTATAAGGAATTAAGATTAAGTGAAAGAAATATAAGAGATATTTTTTTTTAAAAAGTGGATGTGGTGTTCATGAGGTTCTGAAGAATTTTTTGTTTTGTTTTGTTTTTCTTCCTCTAGATGGAGATAGCATTGTCCATAGTGGGTCTCCTAGGATGTCCTAGCTCTCTGAACTGTTTCAGAGCAGCTGCATCATCAGGGTTGATCATCTCACAATATTGTTTTTAATGTGTACATTGTTCTCTTGGTTCCACTCCCTTCACTCAGCATTAGATCCTATTGATTCATTCTATGCTTCTCTAGAGTCCAAACATTTTTGGTTTCTTATAGAACAATAATGGCATTCCATAATATTCATGTACCTGTTTAACTATTCCCCAATTGATGGGCATCCTCTCAATTTCCAATTCTTTGCCACTACAAAGAGCTGCTATGAATATTTTGGAATATGTGGGACTTCTCCCATTTTTTATGATTTCTTCTGGATATAGGTCTATAATTGGAATTGCTGCATCAAAGGGTATAAAATATGGCCAGAGTTCCATATTGCTCTCCAGAATGGTTGGATCAATTCACAATTCCACCAGCAATGCATTAATGTCCCAATCCTCCTACAACCTCTCCAGCATTGATCATTTTCCCTTTGTGTCATCTCAGCCAATCTTATAGGGGTGATGTGATAACTCAGAATTGTTTTAATTTGCATTTACCTAATCAATAATGATTTGGAGCATTTTTTCATCTGATTTTATATATATATATATATATATATTATATATATATATATATCTTTAATTTCCTCATTTGAAAACTGTCTATTCATATTCTTTGACCATTTATCAACTGGGGAATGACTAGCAACCTTATAAATTTGATGCAGTTCTCTATAATTTTAGAAATGAGACCTTTATCAGAACTCCTAGTTGTGAAGATTGTATCCCAGCTTTCTGCTTTCCTTCTAATTTTGGCAGCATTGATTTTTTAAGTGCAAAACTTTTCAATTTAATATAGTCAAAATCATTCATTTTGCAGTTTATAATGTACTCTATTTCTTTTTTTTTAATTATTTTGCAAGGCAATGGGGTTAAGTGGTTTGCCCAAGGCTACATAGCTAGGTAATTGTTAAGTGCCTGAGGCCAGATTTGAACTCAGGTACTCCTGACTCCAGGGCTGGTGCTCTAGCCACTGTACCACCTAGCCACCCACCCCTCTATTTCTTGTTTGGTCATAAATTTGTCCCCTTTCCATAGATTTGATAGATAGAGTATTTCTTGGTCTAAATATTTATCTGTGCTGTCACTCTTTATGTCTAAATTCTGTACCCATTTTGACCTTATTTTTGTCAAATAGTGAATTCTTCTCTCAGAAGCTATTGTATTGGGGTTTCTCAAACAGTAGATTACTGTAGTCATTTACTACTGCTTCTTTTGAACCTATTCTAATCCACCCATCCATTACTCTATTTCTTAACCAGTACCAGGCAGTTGTTTTTTTTTAAACTAGGCAGTTTTGATGAATACCGCATTTTAGATCTGGTAGAGCTAGGCCACCTTCCTTTACATTTTTTTAAATCAGTTCCCTTGCTATTCTTGACTTTTTGTTGCTCCAGATAAATTTTGTTACAATTTTTTTAGCTCAGTAAAATAATTATTTAGTAGTTTGATGGATATGACATTGAATAAGTAATTTGAGTAGAACTGTCATTTTTATTATATTAGCTTGACCTAACAATTGACCTAACAATTAGTTTGACCTGGGGCAATTGACATTTTTTTTTCAGTTATTTATATGACTTTATTTGGGTGAGAAGTGCTTTGTAATTGTGTTCATTCAGTTTCTGGGTTTGTCTTGGGAGGTAGGATTCCTAAGTATTTAATGTTATCTATAGATACTTTAAATAGAATTTCTCTTTATATCTCTTGCTCTTGGACTTTGTTGTTTACATATAGAAATGCTGATGATTTATATGGGTTTATTTTATATCTTGCTTCTTTGCTATATTTGTTAATTGTTTAAAGGAGTTTTTTAGATGATTTTCTTGGGTTCTCTAAGTATACCATCATATCATCTGCAAAGAATGAAAGCTTTGCTTCCTTATTGCCAATTCTGATTCCTTCAATTTCTTTTTCTTTTCATTGCTAGAGCTAACATTTCTAAAACTATATTCAATAGTACTGGTGATAGTGGGCATCCTTGTTTCACCCCTGATCTTATTGGAAATGCTTCTAGTTTATCCCTATTACATATAATATTTGTTGATGGTTTTAGATAGATACTACTTATTATTTTAAGGAAAATTCCATTTATTCCTAAGAAAAGGCAGTTTTCAGTCAAAGTAATCAAAGCTAACTATAGTTTATCCAAAAAATACTGTCACTATTGATGAGAACAAAATGCAAATTAAAACAACTGAGTTGAACTACTTGTCAGATTAGCTAATATGATAGAAAAGGAAAATGACTAATGTTGGAAAAGATGTGGGCAAATTAAATGCTGAAATACTCCTGGTGAAATTGTATACTGATTCAACCTTTCTGTGGATCAACTTGGAACTATGTCTAAAGGTCTATTAAACATTTATATTCTTTGACCAAGCAATGTCACTACTAGTTCTATAACCCAAAGAGATAAAAAAAGTAAAATGACATGTGTGTGTTCAATATATTTATAGTAACTTTTTTGATGGTGCCAAAAAATTGGAACTAGAATGGGTATCCATCAATTGGGGAATGATTGAACAAGTTGTTGCATATGATTGTGATGGAATACTATTGTGCTTTAAAAAATGATGAGCAGGATGCTCTCAGAAAAACATGGAAATACTTACATGAACTGCTACAAAGCAGAAATGAGCGCTTCTATCATTTCCCTTGAGACCCCAAATAGCAGCATTGGTTACTGAGCAATGACTTCTAGCAGGCAGATAGGCACAGAAGTCCTGAGAATGTCAATAATCCCTAGAACTTAATTTCTGCTTCTAGGTTAGCCTTCATGGCCCATCATTTGGGGAAAGAAGTCATATTTAAAAAGGGCTAGGTGGCACAGTGGATAAAGCACCGGCCCTGGAGTTAGGTGTACCTGGGTTCAAATCCAGTCTCAGACACTTAATAATTACCTAGCTGTGTGGCCTTGGGCAAAGCCACTTAACCCATTTGCCTTGCAAAAAACCTAAAAAAGGGGCTAGTCATCTTCACTGATTGCCAACCAAAATACAAGGCATGTAAGTCAACATTACTAAAACATCAGGGCTCCCTGAGGAAGAAATGGGAGGCATCATATGCCACAAAAGTCAAATCCCCATCACCAACCTGATCATTATCTCAGTTATCTTAGATCATTGTTGTGCTGAAAATAGACAAATTATTCATAACAGATCATCATAAACTATTGCTGTTACTGTAAACAAATTTCTGCTCATTCTGCTTGAAAAATTCTATTAGATCTGGCATTTGAGAGATCATGATAATTTTGAAGAGGGTCGTTTTAGTTGAATGATGAAGTCTGATACCAAACCATAGAATTAAGAAGAGAATTAAAGAAAAGAAGTGGAGGGGCATCAACTATAGATTGCCTTCTCAAGAAATTTAATTTCACAGGGCAGCTAGGTGGCACAGTAGATAGAGCACAAGCCCTGGAGTCAGGAGTACCTGAGTTCAAATCCAACCTCAGACACTTAATAATTACCTAGCTGTGTGGCTTTGGGCAAGCCACTTAACCCCATTGCCTTGCAAAAAAAAAACTTAAAAAAATAAAAGAAAAGAATAGAAATTTAATTTCACAAAAGAGACAAGTGGGATACTAGTTGGTTGTCTTGTCTGAAAATCTCTTCACAGTAGGATATTTAAGGCTCCCTCAAACAATACTGTTCAATACTGAAGAAAAAGGCAGGAGAGCTCCAGATTGATTATTCAAGTGATTTAATAAACAAAGTGGGATATTCACATTAGGGCAGTCTAGGGCAGTGGCTAGACAACATTTCAGAATTTCTGCAAAGACCTTCCAAATCCCCTGTGACAATTATAAAAATCAGACAAGGAAAGGAGAAGTCAGTACAGATTGGCTAACATTTTGAGATTTACTCTACTCATCACTGGTTTCACTTGCCATATCAGTACTGTTTTAGCTGGAGTCCTGGGCATATGTGACCTTGTACAGGTCACTGTTGTTATGTCCCAGTCAACGCATTTTCTTTTGACTTACGTTAATCTTGGTTTACATTATTATAGTTTTCATTGATAGGGACTCATTATTATCATTATCATGATCATGATCATGATCATTATCATTATTATTATTATGGCTTTCACTGATTGATAGAAAATTTTGCTAAGAAACCCACATTATACATAACCTTTACTGCTAGTGACTTTTCTTAGAAAATCCACATTATGGCTTTCACTACTTAAGGGGTCTACATTATTACAGCTTTCACCAACAGAGACCCCACATTGGTGGAGATGGAAGGTTTAAAACAGTACTTTTTTTTAGTTTTTTTTTTTTGCAAGGCAAATGGGGTTAAGTGGCTTGCCTAAGGCCACACAGCTAGGTAATTATTAAGTGTCTGAGACCGGATTTGAACCCAGGTACTCCTGACTCCAGGGCTAGTGCTTTATCCACTGCACTACCTAGCCGCCCCAAGAGTACTTTTTTTAAGGATGTGGAAGCCATGGACATGTTTGTGAATAGTAGACAGGGAGAGATTGAATCTGATTGAGAGAGTGGAAGTGATAGAGGCAATGATTTTCTGGAGCAGATGGGATAGAATGGCATCTATGTATGTGGATGTAGAGAGTAAACTTTGGAAAGAAGAAAGAACAGGTTTTCATGTGAGACAAGAGCAAAGAAGAGATAGTGATAGAAGAAATCTGGGTGATATGAGATGAGGAGTAAGGAAGAAGAAGCTCTCAGTTAATGGCCTTAACTTTTTTCAGTTAAATTTGAAGCCAAGTTCTTAACTCAGAGAGTAGGGGGTAAGAAGAACATGAGATGATTGAGGAGGAATGTAAAGGTTTGGAAGAACTGTTTTGGTGAGTGAGATAGTGAGTAAATTTAAGGAAGTATAAAAGGATTGCCTTGATATAGTGAGGGTCCACTTGAGATTATGTAACATAAATTTTTAGTGAACTATCATATTTCATGAGTTTTCTCTAGCTTTTTCTAGCAGTATATGAGTAGGAGAGAAAGAAGCAGATAGTAGGAAGGAATAGAAGAAGAAATATATGTGATATAAAAACAAAGACCATAAATAAAAATCTATTTAAATAAAAAAAATTTAAATGGTGGTCCTACTATTACATTGTTGATGGAGCTGTGAACTCATCCAACCTTTCTGGAGAGCTATTTGGAACTACACCCAAAGGGCAACAAAAATGTGCATACCCTTTGACCCAGAAATACCACTACTGGGTCTATACCCTGAAGAGATGAGAAAAAAAGGTAAAAACATCACTTGTACAAAAATATTCATAGCAGCCCTGTTTGTGGTGGCAAAGAATTGGAAATCAAGTAAATGTCCTTCAATTGGGGAATGGCTTAGCAAACTGTGGTATATGTATGCCATGAAACACTATTGTTCTATTAGAAACCAGGAGGGACAGGATTTCAGGGAAGCCTGGAGGGATTTGCATGAACTGATGCTGAGTGAGATGAGCAGAACCAGAAAAACACTGTACACCCTAACAGCAACATGGGAGTGAGGTTCAACCTTGAAGGACTCGCTCATTCCATCAGTGCAACAATCGGGAACAATTTTGGGCTGTCTGCAAAGGAGAGTGCCATCTGTATCCAGATAAAGAGCCGTGGAATTTGAACAAAGTTCAAGGACTATTCCCTTTAATTTAGAAAAAACCCAGATATCTTATTGTCTGATCTTGTTACCTCTTAGACTTCTTGGCTCTTCCTTAAGGATATGATTTCTCTCTCATCACACTCAATTTGGATCAATGTACAACATGGAAACAAAGTAAAGACTGACAGAGTGCTTTCGTGGGGGGGGGTGAGGGAAGTAAGATTGGGGGGAAAATTGTAAAACTCAAATAATATCTTTAATAAAAAAAATTTAATAAAAAAAATAAAATGGTGGTCCTAAAGCAGACAAACTCTGGACACAGAGAAATGTTGTAGCTCTTGTATTGGAAAGGAATCTTGCAATTTTCCTGTACTGTTAAATTGACTTTTAGAAACCCCCTTGAGGCATCCCTAAGTTTGGACTTGTTAGGTGGCCATGTGTCTGATCATGTCACACCTTGGTGGCAGGCTCAGCAGACACCACTCATGAGTAATAAAATGCTACCTTATACCAGGGTGTTAATTAAGTCTCATCCTTGGAGAATGCGCAGTAGACTCTGCCACTCCTTAATTGCTGCCCTGTTCTGCCTACCACAGAATTTTTAAGCAAGGTTTTGCCTGGCTTGCCCTCTTTTTTCAACAGGACTCCACAGTGCAGCTACTGTTCTGGTTTCTTCTTCCCTTCTTTTCTTTAAGGATCCTGCTTCTTAGAAACTCACCTCCTTTCTCAGCTTGTAACTATCTCTTTAACTTGACTATCTCCTTAGAAACTCACCCTCTTTAAGATGATGATTCCCTTTGCTATTCTCCCTAGCTTCTTTTACTTCATTAAAGTACCTAACCTTGATTCCCACATAACTATTCTCCCTCATTAGGGATCAGTGATTTCCTGTCATCTCTTTGAGCTTTCTTTCCTTCAACTCTTGTTAATAAGTCTGTCCTTTAAGAAACTCACAATCTAGCTGCTTCTTCAAAGGACCAAATTAGTAAACTTTTTAATAACTTGTGAACTTTTTGTAGTAAATTGTGATATTTTATGCAACCTGTAAATTAAATCTAAGCCTTTCTTACCTAAGTCAGAGAATTCCACAATTTCCTCACTAAATGAACCACAGTTGTCCCTCTCTCCAACAACAATTCTACAATGATTTATTTAGAACACATTTTTGTCTTTATATCCTCAGCACATGGTATAATTCCTGGCATAAGAAACACTAAATATATGTTTGTTGATTGATTGATCTTAGGGTGAAAGTAATTTATGATAATTGTAATAACAATAGCTGATATCTATGTAATCTCCCAAATTAAAATAAATTTATTTAAGTACCAGGGATGCAAAAAGAGGCAAAATCTTGTTCCTGACCTCAAGGAGCTTTCAATCCCATTGAAAGAGACTATACATAAAATATAAAAGGCAGGCTATATGTAAGATAAATAATAAATAATTTAATAAAGGGAATTGAGAGAGATGAGGGAAGGCTTCTAGTAAAAGATGGAATTTTAGTTGGAATCTTAAGGAAACTATATAATTATGAATATTATTATACTTCTGCCCATACTTCAAGCAATTTCCCTAGGAATATATTTTAATATCATGTTTTGTATAGGCAGTTGGAGACATAACTCCTGATTAGCAAAGAGATCTCTGAGCTAATGACAGTGCATAATTGTATAGGGGGAAGATATTTAAGAGGAGGAGTTCAAGAGGGGTAAAGAGGTAAGGGCAATCTTATGAATGAAGGACTATTTTAAATTTCCTGGATCTATTATTCATGTGAGGGATATTTTAACTTCAACATATTCCTTGACTTCCAACACTTGCAAACCAAGAGACTGCTAAGACAGGATTCCTACCATCATCTTTCCCTATGAAATAATTATCTCTCCTTGGGAGTTAAGAAGCTGAAGCACTCCTCTCTTCCTGTATATTCTATACTATTTTATTTAATTTCCCCTATTTATATTTGTATTATATATTTATATAAGTTCCCCTAAGCAATAAGTATTGCTTACTTTTATGAAAAAGTGTACTAAAGTAGCTATTAGCCACTATTATTTGTGTAATCAGCATTTAGATGAATAAAGCCAAGCTGGTGAGAGTAAACAGTTACCTTTCCATAAGAGCAATTAGAGTTTTATTCTGAACCACTCTACTGTATTCCTAGACTACATATATCTGATATGTAGCAAGAAAAAAAAACATAATTCTAGTCAAATACTCCTTTTAAACATAGAAAAATAGCAAGAAGCAATAGAGCTGAATTTTGCTCCACAAAACTGCTCTAAACAGATCTAGAAAAGGCAATAGTCTGAATCCTGAAAGGGAAAAATCTCTTTAAAAAATCACATTGAATTCTTTGTCTGCTCGGACTGGGACAGAAGGTGATGCAGTATGTAAAAACTCTAGTACTCAAGAAGAGGTTATATATATATATATATATATATATATATATATATATATATATATATATATATATATATACAAAAAGGCAAGAGGAGATCCCAGACTCACAATGGAGTACCCCCAGACCTATACCAGGAGGACACTGTGATGTGGATAAGTACCACCTGTGCCAGGTGTCACTCATTATCCAGTTTGGGTCATGTGAAAGGAACTGTAGAAAGGGATGGTATTGACAGGTAGGTGGACTTTAGATGGTAAACCAAAAAATGGGGGGAAGTTTAGAAGTAAGCAGACTGCAGGGATAATATCATTTTGAGGATTTGGGGGCTGAGCATCTGCCAGTTCCAGCAGCTGTTCTGTCTGTTGCATTTTTGTTCCTCTATTCCCATTCCTATGCTGTGTGGATGGTTGACAGTGCCTCTCAGCCAGACTGCTGTGATGCTGCTCTGCATGTGGTAAAGAACGGCACACCTGGCCCTTAGGTTTCTACTCTTTGCAATTATCTTCAATGGGGCCCTACCCAGTGCAACTGTCATTCAGCCAGGTGCTGTATGCCCCTAAGCCTGGACTGCATCCTAAGAAGGAGGGTTTTGTGCCCATGAGGCTCTGGTGTCTGTAAGTCCCACCTCCAACCTTTGGCCACTGTATTCCGAAAAAAAACTAGCTTTCAGGAGCAACCACTTTAGTGTCCCCAAGACAGGAACCCAACACCCCATCCCCTCAGGGGAACCAAATTCCTGCAATCAGAGGCCCCCACTCATCTTTGAGGCTTATGAAGATGCCACCTATGGATCTCCCACACCTATCCAATGGCATCTTTGTTTTCTTGATGATTGTAATCTGTGCAGTAGCTGGGCTCTCAGCACTAGCTGTAACTTTTATCTGTGGGTGCAGGTTACAAAAGGAAATCTTCTTGGCTTAGAGAACACCCAAGTCCCAGAAAGGATCTGGCTCCCAATCCTTTGACAGATACATGTCTGGGGACAAGAAGCTTCCCCAGAGTTCCCAGATATATCACTCTCAGCACCAGAAGTAGCAGATGCTATCATTGTATAAGCATCAAGAGCAGTCTAAAATTATGGACTCTGGGTTCTCTGAGGAAGAGAAAGAGGTTGGAAACTTCCTGATCTAGGAGTGCCCTTGCCTCTTCCCTAAGACTATCTTGCCAGGAGAGATGAAGTGATGACCCTGCTTTGGTGGGCCATAGTCCAAGTGCTGTCTCTAGTCCTCATGCCTCTGTTGGCTCTTGATCTGGATCTGGTCCTATGAGAGTTTGGGCTCCTGCAGTAGTGGGTCCTAGATTGGCCTTTGACCCAACCCTTCTCCCTCCAGTCCCCCAGCATACAAATTTCACTAATGACCAACCTAATGCCTTCTCCTGGCCAGTGAAACCTGGGAAGGGGAGTTCTGAAGGGGCTGGGGATGACTAGGGGTGGGGATGCTAATACTAGAAGGTTTCCCCCATTAAGAAAAAAACAAAACAAAACACAACAAAAGCTCTGAAATCTCAAGCTTTGCTCCTTTGCAGTGAGTGCTGGCTCCCCTCCTGTTTGGTCTCCCTGTCCCTTTCCCATGTTGGGAAAGAGACAGAAGGGGGTTGAGTAAGCCATGAGTTCCTCTTCCCATCCTACCAGACAGAAGGGGGTCTCTCTATCTTCTTTCCAATCCCCTTCCTTTCTTCAAACTTTTGAGGCTAGGATTCCTTTAAGAGTTAATGGAGGGGTGGCTAGGTGTCACAGTGGATAGAGAACTGGCCTTGGAGTCAGGAGTACCTGAATTCAAATCCAGCCTCAGACACTTAAGAATTACCTAGCTTTGTGGCCTTAGGCAAGCCACTTAACCCCATTGCCTTGCAAAAAAAATCTAAGAGTTAATGGGGGGCAGCTGGGTGGCGCAGTGGATAGAGCACTGGCCCTGGAATCAGGAGTACCTGAATTCAAATCCAGCCTCAGACACTTAAGAATTGCCTGTGTGACCTTGGGTAAGTCACTTAACCCCATTGCCTAAATTTTAAAAAAAAAGTTAAAACAAGAGATAATTGGAGAAAAAAAGAGTTAGGGGGTGGGGTGGGTGAGGGAGTTAGGTGGCTTGGTGGATAGAGCACTGACCCTGGAGTTCTGAAGATCGGAGTTCAAATCCAGCCTCAGTCACTTATAATTACTTTAGCTACGTGACCTTGGGCAAGTAACTTAACCCCATTGCCTTGCAAAAGAAAATAAAAGAATTATTGGGGAAAGCTGACTTCCAATATTCTCCCTATGGCCAGAGCTCTGGTCATATTAGGAACATAGGAATGGTGAGAGAGCTTAGTCTCCAGGTGCCTCTCCACAGGGCCTCTAGGATAGGGGATGAGGTCATTTGCCTCTCCCCCCTCCTAGGGGCAGAATCTCAATATTTTTTTGGTCCTGTGAACTTGGTGTGTAGGTCCTAGTCATTCTGCCCTTTCATTTTTCTTTCCACAATCCCCACCAAAGTGATTCTAGCTCAGGATTCAAAACTGTATTAGGTGGACATTGTTGCCAGGGCCTAGGGCAGACACCTGGGAAGTTCTTGATCCTCCACACCTTTCCTATCTCTTCTTTGCCTGCGACTTTCTCCCTGTGTTCTCTCCTTGCCTATACCTGAGTCTTGTCCTGTCCTCTCCTATCCATTCTTTTTTGTTAAGGTTTTACAAGGCAAATAGGGTTAAGTGGCTTGCCCAAGGCCACACAGTTAGGTAATTATTAAGTGTCTGAGACCGGATTTGAACCCAGGTACTCCTGACTCCAGTGCTGGTGCTTTATCTACTGAGCCACCTAGCGACCCCTGTCCTATCCATTCTTAACCCTGGTTCTCAATCTCCTTTTCTACACTTATTTTGAAAGAAATTCAATTAAAAAAATTATTTTAAACCAGAAAAAAGTAAAATAGCATTGAAGTTCCAGTATCTATCCTAATCATTAGGGGAATAACGTGTCAGAAATAATTAATTAATAATTACCTAGCTGTGTGACTTTGGGCAAGTCACTTAATCCCATTGCCTTACCAAAAAAAAGTTTTTATAAATGAAACAAGATTGAGGACATAAATGTAAAAGAAGTGAAAACCACAGAAGAAAAGATTAAAAAGAGAGTTAAAGATTAGAAGATATACAAAACCTTGCCAAAGCAACAAACTTCCTGAAAATTAGAATGGATCAAATAGAAGCCAATGACTTCATGGGATAGTAAGAAAATGAAAAACATGAAAAGGCTAAAAATACAGAATAAAAAATATAGAATAATAAAAACCAATGGAATGAAAAACAGATGAGAAAAACAAAGTTTAAATAATTGAACTACTTGAACACTATGATCAAAAAGGAATCTCAATATCGTATCTCAAGAGATCTTAGAACTGTCCATATCTCTGGAAACTAGATAGTAACGTAGAAACAGAAAGAACCCAATGATCACCTACTCAAAGAAATCCCAAACAAAACTTGCCAGGAATATTTCAGTCAAAAGCCAAACATAGTAAGTCAAGTACCAAAGAACTACAATCAGTATCACCCATGATTTAGCAACCAAAATATAAAGAAGCAGAAAACAAGAATGTTATATTCCAGAAAGCAAACTATAATAATTCACCCAGGAAAACTGAGCATATTCCTACAGCAAAGAAAATGAATCTTTATTGAAATAGAAGATGTTCAAAGATCAGAGTTACATAGAAACTTTGAAGCTCAAATAAAAGTGAAAAGAAACACATATGTTAACATGAATGAACAATGACAATTGGTTAAATGAGGATAAACTGTTTACATTCTAGCATTATTCTAATATAGGGAGATGATATATTCACCCTACATAAGCCCTATCAACATCAGGGGTCGTAGAAGAAGTATATTTGAACAAGGCCTGTGAGTGATTCTATTATGTGTTAAAGATCTTAAGGGAAGAATGGAAAAGAGAGAAAGACTGGAGCTGGAGAAGGAAAGGGAAAAGGAAGGCTAGGAAAAAAAACACAATTAGAGTGCATAATAGACATCTAGATAAACAAAAAGGAGAAGTTAGCGGAATGGCTGACATTTCAATCTCAACATTTGTATCCAGAATATAGTCATTTCAATGGGGAAATATAGAAAGGAAAGGGAATAAAAAGGGAGGTTTACCAGAGAGGGTAGATTAAAGAAGAAATTTATTAATAAGTGAAACAAATTATAAAGATATAAAAATATTTATAACTCTTTTGAGGTGGCAAAATGGGAATCTAAGGGGATGCCCATAGATTAAGGAATACATGAATAAACTGTGGTCCATAAATGTAATAGAATATTACTATGCTGTAAGAAATGATAAAAAAAGATAGTTTCAGAGAAATCTGAAGACTTATATGAACTATTGCAGAGTGAAGTGAATAAAATCAGAACTATCTATCTATCTATCTCTATCTATATATAGTAACAACAAGGACAATTTTGAAAGAATTAGAAACTCTTATCAATGTAATGAACAATAATAAGAATTCCAGAGGATTAATGATTTATGTTACCCACTTCCTGATAGAGAAGCATAGAGTGAGTATAGAGTGAGACAATTTAAAAAAAGTTAGCCAATATGTAAATGTGCTTTGGTTGACTAAAGATTTTTATGGGTTTTATTTGTCTATATTATTCAATGGGCATTGGGAAGAGATTGTGTAAGAGAGTGAGAAAGTATTTTTTGCTGACTGAAATCCATATATATATATATACATATACATAATACATATATATGTATATGTGAATAATTTTTAAAAATGATAAAATTTAAGAATTCCATCAAGGCCATCTTGGATATTGCCTGTATCTTCCCAAAGTATTGACATTACTGACATAGTTCTCCTACTTTCTACAATCTCTTTTGGAGAAAAGAACTAGATCCCAAATCAGGTATTTGTCCAATTCACATGGAGGCTATCAATATTTGTATTACACATGTATAATACTTGAGGAAAGAATTTACCAGGTCCTGCTTGGTTTCAACTCCATAGAACAAGAAACCTCTTCTTCTAAATACTTCTAAACTGCTTCTAACTCAAGTCTTGAACCCTAAGTGTCCTTTTCCCCTCCGAATAGAGGGTGGGAAGGTAAAATACCAGACTCCTCCTAATGCCAACCTTCATAAAGGGAAGAAACTGGATTCTCAAATCACTCTGCTTTATTTCTGCAGTTCTGCCTGGTTTTAAATTTATAAAATGAGATGCCCCCCCCAAGTTGGGTAGCCCCCTGGTGTTGTATCCCCTTCCCTTTAATCCCTTCTTTTGTTTGTTGTCCGTTTCTTTAGGTTGTAAGTCCCTTTAGAGCAAAGACTGTCTTTTTATTTATTGTATTCCCAGTTCTTAGCACATTTCTAGATAGTAGTCATTTAATAAATGGTTATTGGATTGAATTAGATTTACCATTGTTTATTGACTAGTGCAATGGAAACAATAAATTATATTTACATTCATCATTGTTCACAATCTTTCTTCACTAATTGACAATATACAATTATCCACTTGACAATACAAAAACCAACCCCTTTAGTAACAAATCACCAATCTGATTCTTAAGGCTTCCAGTAATACCACAGGACAAAGTTCCCTCTCTATCCAGTCAGGGGTCATGTGTTTCCTCCCCAAAGTAGCATTCTGGCAGGTTTGTATGAGACCACACTGCTCTCAAGTGAACAAGATGCTCAAATCTCCTTGAGTAAGAAACACAGAAACTAGTCCTTCTGAAGCATACTGAAGACTAGAGAGGCTTTATATGGTTCTCATCAATTATCTAAGCCTATGGTTAAAGGAAACCATGAATCAAAACTTCGCTTTCCTAACATAATTGGCAAATGTTATATCAGTTTACTAGAAATGGGAAATGTACATATTATCATTACCAAATTTGGGGGATAAAATGATTACCTAACAATAAACAAGTACTTAATGAAAAAGAACAACAAATAATTTTAAAACAAAATCCTAAAGAAAGTTAGCAAGGCTATAGCCCTAGTGTCAGCAGATATGCGATTTTTCCTCCTGAAATCTCTCTGGGCTGGAAAAATAATTGATTTTTAATCAAATTTTTCAATCAAAATTCAGTCTGATGCAGAGAATTATTAATGTAGCTTTAATGTTGTTAAAATAATGTAATTATGGAAGGCTGTTTGCTCCTGAGATGTATCCTGTCTTCCCTTGACCCTGTTGTTGTATCTTGTCCCCCATTATCCTCTCCACTTAACCTTGGGACAGGAAGGACCAGTTCGATGCTGGCATGACCAGAAATAACATGTTGAACTTGGGGGACTAGTATGGCCATTAGTAGATACTTGGCCCAAGGTATAAGACCACTTTCTAAGTGCCACCCCTTGCCCAGACTATTACAGAAGAGTATTTAGCAGGAAGTGCCCCACTTCTTTCTTCTTCTTGACTCTATTTTCTGATCCTGCAGGATATCTATATCTCTCTTTTTCCATATGCTCCCATGCTAGGACCCTGGGGGTTTACCATGGGCCTCCATGCCACATAGCTGGGGCTATTTCTCTCTCTTCTGTTTCACTCTTACTCAAATTTCATCTACCTATTCTTAAAGTGGTTACTGCTTTTCTATGAATTTTAACCTATATATCTGTAATAATTTGCTGTAAAAAATCCTGAGCAGTTTTAACATCCCAGAGAGAGCTTGAATTCCTTTGCCTTTTTCAGTGGCCTTAAATCTTGCCTTCAATCTCTAAATCTTTAATAATTAACAGAAAATCTGAAGTATTTTCTAGATCTTTGTGGAGAAAACTTGGTGGGAGAGTTAGGTTGAACTTCCTGCCACTACTTGGGATTAATTTTTTACAAAAGGAAAAAAGCCATCCAAGGAATCTGGCTGACTCAGTTTTTTCAATGCAATGCCTTGATAACTTAAAGACAAAAAAGTCCCAGGAATAGACCATCTGGGTCTCTCAGTATCAAGGTAGTATTTATGCCATGATAAAAGGCAAAAATGGTAGGGACCTAATAAAAGCAGAAGAGAATAAGAAGGGGGCGGCTAGGTGGCATAGTAGATAAAGCCACTGGCCTTGGAGTCAGGAGTACCTGGGTTCAAATCTGGTCTCAGACATTTATTACCTAGCTGTGTGGCCTTGGGCAAGCCACTTAACCCCATTTGCCTTGCAAAACAACAAAAAAAGAAGAGAATAAGAAGAGCTGGCAAGAATGCACAAATTTATCATCACAAATAACCATGATGGTATGGTTACTGATCTAGAGCAAGTAGGCCTTAGGAAGCATTGCTAGCAATGATAGACTACCCGATGAACTATTTAAAATCCTAAAAGATGATGCTGTTAAAGAACTGCACTCAATATGCTAGCATATTTGGAAAGCTCAACAGTGGCAAACATCAGTCTATTTCCCAATCCTAAAGAAAGATAATGCCAAGGAAGTTCAAATTATTAAATAATTGCATTCATTTCACACATCAGCTAGTTTATGCTGAAGATTCTGCAAGATAGGCTTCAACATTATGTGTGAATTAGGAATTACTGGAAGTGCAGGCATGTTTTTGAAAGGGTAGAGAAACTAAAGGCTAAATTGTCAACTTTTGCTGAATTCTGAAGAAAGGAAGGGCATTCCAGAATAAATATCTCTTTCTGATTCATTGCTTACACTAAAGTCAATCTATCAGACTATCTAGCAGATTGTTCCTATTTTTTTTTCCTGTAGGAAACAGTAGTTTATTTAATAGTTTTTGCAGTCTGGGAATTTCAGTAAGGTACATTCTATAGTTTTTACTGATAAAAATGCAACCCTTCCCAACTGATGTACAATACAATTCCTCATTTTAAGTTTCATACTGGAGGTATGGCATTTGATGGCTCCAGAGGAATCATTCATGGGCTACAAAGCCTTACACCTCTGGATCAGGAGTTTGGATCAGACTTATGTTGCTAGCGACAGAAAGTTGTTACCATCTCATGATGATTCAATGGTTTGTATGAAACAATATGGTTGTCTCTGACTACTTTCTTTTTTAAAATTTTTAATTTTAATTTTATTTTATTTTGAATTTTTTACAATTTTTCCCCTAATCTTGCTTCCCTCCCCCCCCACAGAAGGCAGTCTGTTAAGTCTTTACATTGTTTCCATGGTATACATTGATCTAAGTTGAATGTGATGAGAGAGAAATCATATCCTTAAGAAATAAAAATAAGTATTGTGCCTGATTGTTGCACTAATGGAATGAGCAAGTCCATTAAGGTTGGTCATCACCTCCATGTTGCTGCTGGGTGCACAATGTTCCTCTGGTTCTGCTCATTTCACTCAGCATCAGTTCATACAAATCTTTCCAGGCTTCCCTGAATTACCATCCCTCCTGGCTTCTAATAGAACAATGGTGTTTCATCACATACATATATCACATTTTGATAAGCCATTCCCCAATTGAAGGACATTTACATTATTTCCAATTCTTTGGCACCACAAACAGAGGTGCTGTGAATATTTTTGTACAAGTGATTTTTTTATATATTACTAAAATATTCTTGCTTAAGAGTAAACATTATACCCCTTCCCCCCCAAAAAAATATAGACCCTCATGAGAAATAAAGTAAAGGAAATAGAAAAAAAAGTGTTTCAGTTTGTGTGGGGTTAAGTGGCTTGCCCAAGGCCACACAGCTAGGTTATTATTAAGTATCTGAGACTGGGTTTGTGTGTTCTATTGCCATCAGCTCTGTCTCAGGTGGATCACATTCTTTATAGATTGTTTGTATTTTTTTCTCTATCCTCTCCTTTATTTTCATTTCTCTATTTACTTTCTTCTTCCTTAATGTCCACAAATAATCTATAACTTTTCTATCCTTAAAAACTTCACTTGTTCCCACTATCTGTTCTATTGTCCTATTATGTGAATCACAACAAAATGTGGCAAGTCCTCAAAGAGATCATCTTTTTTGTCCCTGAGGAAACTCTATACAGGCCAAGAAACCACAATTAGAACTGGTCATGGAACAACTGACTGGTATAAAATTGAAAAAGGAGTATGACAAGACTAATATTGTCATCTTATTTATTGAACTTGCATTCGGTGTACGTGATACAAAATGATAGGTTGGATGAATCAAAAGAATTAAAGTTGTTGAGAAAAATATCAACAATTTCAGATATGCAATGATACTTCTCTCTTCGTTTTGTTGTTGTCTTTGTGAAGCCAGGGGGTTAAGTTATTTGCCCAAGGTGCCCAAGACCTGATTTGAACTTGAATCCAGGGTCCATGCTCTATCCATTATACCACTTAGCTGTCTCTAGATGATACCACTCTGACAGAAGAATGTGAAGAGTAATTAAGAAGCCTCATGATGAATCTGAAAGAGGAGAAAGTAAAAGCTAACTTGAAACAACATAAAAAACAAAAACAATGATTTTGGCAACTAGTCTCTGGCAAATAGAGGAAGAAGAATGGAAGCAGCATCAGACTTTATATTACTGAGCTCAAGATCACTGCAGAGACCGCAGCCATGAAATTAAAAGATGCTTTCTGGAAGGAGAGCTATGGCAAATCTGGACAGCAGGGACATGATCTTGCCAACAGAGGCCTGTGAAAGCTGAACTATAAGGACAGTTTAATCTTGAAGAATTGAAGCTCTCAAATTGTGAACCTAGAGAAGACTTTTGAGAGTCCCTTGGACAAAAAAGAGATCAAATAAGTCAATAATTAAAGAAATTAATTCAGATTATTCACTAAGAGGTCAAACACTGAAGCTAAAACTTAAATATTTTGGTCAAATAAAGAGATAACTGCATTTATTAGAAAAGATTGTAATACTGAGAAAGATTGAAGACAAATGGAATAGAGCATGGCAGAGGATGAGATAGATAGTGTCATGGAAATAAGGGCATGAACTTTGACAGACTTTGAGATATAGCTGAGGATAGAAAGACCTGGTGTGCTATTTTCCATGGGGTCACTAAGAGTTGTACACAACTGAACAAATTAAATAATGTCTGGTGGATGTCTAAAGACACCAGTCATCCTGACCTTGACCCTGTTTTGCTCTGATGACCAGACATATTTCCATATGAAGATGGAAGGGGAGGACACTTCCAAAGAAGCTAAGTTATACTGCATCCTTCTTGCATTTCATTACTGAATTAGGACAAAATAAACCACCTTTTGTTAACAGTTCAATGAATTTAGTTTGCCTCACATTATCCTTACATTTTGTTCCCTCATTGAACCTGAACTGAGAATGCTGCCATTAGAGTCAAATCCATCACATATAATTTAGGAATCTTTATTTACTCTATGTGCCATAACCCACTACTTTTCAATTCAATCTTTTTCAGACTTCTTTGGCATATTGCTGCTATTATTATCCCCATTCTCTGCATTATTCTCTCTCTCTTTTTGTCTCTCTCTCTCTCTCCCACTCTTACTCTCCCTCTCCTCCTCCTGCCCCCCTCTTGTCTCCTTTCTTGCTGCCTACAAATACATCTGAATTCCTATTCTTAGAAAATTTCCACTTGATTTTACTATCCCTGCTAGCTATTGTCCTATTTGAGAAAGTGCTCTATACTTAATGCTTCCTCTCTTTTCACTCTTTCCTAAATCTTCTACAACTTTCCTTTTAAACCCATCATTCAAATGAAACTACTCTATCTAATGTTCTGAATAATCTTTTAATTACTACATTAATGGCTTTTTTTCAGTCCCACTTACTACCTTTCCTAGGATACAGTATAGTTGATTATTGACTCCTTAGGTTGTCTTCTCATTAGTTTTTGTGATTTTACTCTTTCCTGGTTTTCTCCAATTTTTCTGACAATTCCTTCTCAGTTTTCTTTGCTGATTCTTCTTGCATGCTTAGTTCTGCTATAATATGACTTTTGTATTACTAAAAATTACCAGACTATATAAAATCAAGTAATAAAACCCACAGGGTTTAGGGATTTAACTCTCAAAAAAATCAGTGATGCAGGAACAGGAATCTACTAAAAATGGTAGTACACTTTTATACGTGTTAAATGGTTAATAGATACACAGGGCTGACAGAATGGAGTCATAGGTGAACAGCCAGACTAGTGGAAGGTAGCAGAGGAACAGAGCTCAACCAGTCCTCCTCCACCCACAACTTCTACCATACTAAAAGATATGTGATAAATATAGCATTTTACCTTGATAAAGTTTGCTTGTGGAAGGAGAAATCAGTATTCCAACCTGTGAGTCAAGTGGTATAGTTTTCTTTGTTCTCTTGCAAATAGAATCTTGAATAAACAAAAATGAAGTTCATGCTAAGCTCAAATAATTTTCTAATATATTAAACACATTGGAACAACTTCATGTTTTCAAAATAAGAAGTACAGCAGAACTGACCGTATAGAGTTCTAGTCTTCCTCCTGAAGCACATTCTCACATCAATAACTGCCTACTGAATATCTCAAACTTGGATATCCTGTAGGATCTCAAATTCATCATGCCAAAGAGAGAACTCAATTGTCTCTCCCCTAAAACATCCTCTTCTTTTCAACCTCAATGATATCTTCAAATTCTCACTTTCACTCTTCTCACATGTCTAATTCTTTGACAAATCTTTTAATTGCTTCATTCACAACTTCTCCAATATATATTTTCTCCTCTCTCTGTATCCAGTCAGAACTCTGGTTCAGGCTGTCATAACCTCTCACCTGAACTATTTCAGTAGCCTTCTGACTGATCTCCCTAACTTGTGTTTTTATTCCATTCTTCCTCTACTCAGCTACCAAGGTGTCAATTCTAAAGTGTTAGTTGGATGTGTTAGTTGGACTATAATGCCTCTATATTTGGAATTTAAAAGTCTTTATAATCTGAACCTTTCCTACCTGACTAGTCTTTTGAGCAATGCTGTCTTTTTTTTATAATTTTTCAAAAATGAAATTTCTTTTCCTATTTCAGTGCTTTTGCCCTGGTTATCCCTCAAGACCATGTGCTATCACCTCTGCTTCTTAGTTTTCCTGATTCCCTTCAAGTCACAAACTAAATCTCACCTATTTCAAGAGGCTTTTTCCTGTTTTTTAACTGCTAATATCTTCCATTCTCATTATCTTCCATCCTCCCTCTCTCTCTCTCTCTCTCTCTCTCTCTCTCTCTCTCTCTCTCTCTCTATATATATATATATATATATATATATATATATATATATATATATATATCTTGATAGGAGAGGGATGGATTTTGCCTTTCTCTGTTTGTCAACACTCTAGAATTTAGTAAAACCTTAATAAATGTTTACTGATTTAACTTAGCAGAATAAGTCTCAGAGTTCATCAAGATACATAGAAGGGAAGTGGCCAGAGTCATTTAACAAGTTTCAGAGGCAGAATTCAAAACTAAGCCTTTATGACTCTAAGCCCAGCACTCTATACACCACACCACATTATCTCTCAATCTATTATTATGATTGCAAAATGGAAATCTGCTATGAAATAATAATGATAATGAATATAAATATGATGATGATGATAATAATAATAGTTAACATTTTCATGCCACTTTAAGGTTTACAAAATGCTATTACATATATATATATTATATATATATATGCATTTTTAATGATATTTTATGTGATCTTCATACAAATCCCTCTTTTGGAATTGAGCAAATGGAGGTTAAGTAACATGGTCAGGGTGTTTGAGGTCAGAAGTGTTTGAGGCAGCTAAAGTCTTCCTGACTCCAAATTCAGGACTCCATCCATCAAACCATCTAGATGTCCCTTAATAGTGGCAATTTCAATAAAATAGATCAATAAATAAGTAATTATTAAGCACTATATGGCAGACAGAATACGAGGCTCTGGGGATATAAGTACAAAGAATGAAATAATCTCTTCTTGCAAAGTACTCATGCTCTGCTCTATTCTATAATCTTTCTTTTTTTCTTTTTTCTTTTTTTGTTTTTTTGCAAGGTAATGGGGTTAAGTGACTTGCCTAAGGTAACAAAGCTAGGTAAGTATTATGTGTCTGTTAGATGGTGCATGGGATAGAGCCCCAGCCTTGAAGTCAGGAGGACAGGAGTTCAAATCCAGCTTCAGTCACTTGACTTTTAGTAGCTGTGTGATCTTGGGCAAGTCACTTAACCATGACTGCCTTGTATCCAAGGCCATCTCCAGTAGTCGTGATTCATATCTGACCACTGGACTCAGATGGCACTGGAAGAGAAAGTGAGGCTGGGACTTATGTGCTTGTCATGGCATTACCTGATGTTGTGGTCTTCTTTGACAATGAAGGACAAAAATTGTTGTTGTTGTTGTTGTTATTGTTATTATTATTATTATTATTATTATTATTATGTGCCTGAGGCCAGATTTGAACTCAGGTCCTCTGACTCCAGGGCTGTTGCTCTATCCACTATGCCACTTAACTGCCCCTCTATATTTCTTTCAAAGGCACTTTCAGAAAAGAGAGGATATCATAATATTTTTTATTTTTAGTAAGATATTTTAATAAGATAATATTTTTTATTTTTAATAAGTCTATCCCTTTTGAGTGGGACCCAGAGCTGACTACAATAATAGAGGATCTAAAGAAGGCTGTCTAGCAGTCTCTCCCAGTTGGGCCTCAGGATGACCCTGCAAAGCCCATGTTTTTGCAGTCCATAAAGGCTAGTGTAAATGAAGCATTTTTTGCTGGTACTAAGAGGTGGCCAGAGCAAACAACTATTTAGCTCTTGGAGTTCCAAGTTTCCCACATTGTTTACTCATTATTTCTATTTTGAAAAGCAGTTGTTTGCCCTTTAATGACCCTAACTGCTACTGTACAGACAATGCAGGGTTAAACATTCTCTGTCCATATTCATCATTTTGGGGTTCAGTGATGCAAATTGCCCATCTAACCAAAAGAGTAGAGCACTGAGCTTCTATTGCTAAGTGGAAATAGTACATAATAAAAATCATGCTTGCATGGATCTTGTCAGTAGAGAACAAATCCAGACCTGAGAGAAAAAGTTTTAGAAAGAAGTTTATTAAGAAATTAGACAGAACGAAGAACCAACTTGGGTAGCCGGCTGCTTCAAACTTCCAAGAGATAAATGTTATATAGGGTATGAGCTTGGGAACAAGGAAGCCAGGGAAATTAAGCTGGTTGGCCTTTAAATGTTATCAGAGAGGTACTTTCAAATAAGGGGTACAAACTCTATGCAGAAGCAAGGCATGCTGACTGTCAGACCTGGAAGGTTTCTGGAGTCAGTACATCCTGTACGTCCTAAATGAAGCAATAAACAAGTCTGGGCCAGACAAGTCTAGTCTTTCCCTGTGCTGGGTGAGATTCAAAAATGCAATAAAGTTTTCCCCACAGGCCTTCCAGTGTTGATGCCCTTCACATACAGGTAGTGATTATGCCAGAGATCCTAAAAGACCCTGCCTTCTCCACTGGTTCCAAGAAAACCTCTCGATAACTAATGTATACTACAGGAGAGAAATATTCAATTGTACTTTAGCAACTAAGGGATATCTCAGGGCACAGAGGTTCTGGAAAGTTTTTTCGGTATAATTTGTATTTATTTAGAATGAAGGGGACCTCTAACTTGTATTTTGTTGTTGTTTTACCAACTCAGGTTCTTTATTCATAAATCTGGAATATCTGTGATACAGTTCTTAAATTCAGATACATCCACTCTAATACCTGCAGACATCCTATACCTATGAAGAATATTTGCACATAATAATATATAAGTAACACAATAGAGATTACATACCCAACCATACAAGGACATACAATTAAATTCTACCAATATTTATTAAATGTCTAATTGTATAAAGCATTGTGTTAGGTGATAAAAGATAAAACTAAACAAACTCTGTCCTCATCAGTTTATGTTCCACTGAGGATATGCAACGTGTACACAGAGAAGTAAATACAAGAGCATTAACCCCTGAGTGATAAGGCTGAAATTCATTCAGGATGGCACAAAATACATATAAAAATATAAACATTCGAAAAAGTAAAAGAGATTGAGGTATGATATGATAATATTATTTAAATTGTTCAGCCTCTCTGGGCCTTAGTTTTCCTACCTATAAAATGAGGGTTAGAAATAGATGGTCTCTTACTCCCTTTTATTGCTAAAGTTCTTTGCTTTTATGATTTTAAAAAATGAGTGGTTTGTAAATAGCAAGGATGATGGTTGACTAGATAAGTGAAAGAAGGCAAGAGAATGGTCAGTGATGTAACCATAGAATTCTAATATGACATTTGATATTGGACAGCATTACAATTTGTGGAGGTATAGATGATAGAATCAAGGTCCATCATTCACCTTGTGCCTTATTTAGCTGGAATGCACAGATGAATATCAAGTCAGCCTGAATGTGATTGATACTACTTTATTATCTATGGTACGTTTTTTATCATAATGTAGTTTCCCTGTTTATGTCTTCTAATTAAATCTATTTTAGCTTTAACTTTACTGGGGTCATGATTGCTAGCCTTGCTTTTTTAAAAAAAATAAGCTGAAACAAAATACTTCAAAACACTTTTATTGTCCTTTATTTTGACTCTATCTGTATTTCTCATTTTTAAATGTGTTTCTTGTAAATAGCATATTATCTAATTCTTATTTTTATTCATTTAATACATTTGTTTTATGAATGAGTATATTCCATTTATATTAAAAATTATAATGACTACTTTGTATTTCCCTCTATCCTATTTTTCTTCACTTACCCTATCAGTCCTCATGAGGTTTAGTTAATTTCTAATCACTACCTCTCTAATCTATACTCTTTTGAAGAAACCCTTCCTTATGCTCTTACCATACCCTCCTGTTCTTTATTCTAGCAACCCCACTAAGAGTCCCTTCCATATCCTCTCCTACCCATTCTTTTAAACCTTAATCTACATATACTTCTAAAAATCTCTCCTTTAATACATTTCCCAGGGTGGAGCTAAGATGGTACAGGAAAAAAAAATGGGAATTTTCCTGAGCTCTTCCCCAAACCTCTCCAAATATTTTAAATAATGGTTCAAAACAAATTCTAGAGCTACATAACCCAAAAAGGACAGGATGAAACAATTTAATAGCTCAAGACAACTTAGAAGCACTGGAGTACAGACCTGGACAGGTCATGCAGTGTAACCTGAGCCTCGGGAGACCAGGAACAGGCCTTAGAGGCAATTGATTTAATAGCAGCTGCTTCCAGAACTCTCAGTCCACAGACAGGGGTCAGAACTGGTTAGAAGGAGATGGGAGGGATCCCTTTTCTGTTGCATTCCTTATTATTAGATATGGGTAACAGTCCTGGTTCTGAGTCCCAGGGTGAGGAGGAGCATTGGCACACTAGAGCTTGCAACCTCAAGAAAGCAAGGATCCTTGAATAATTTTCTGGGTGGAAAGTTGTTGCTCACAGACTAGTGCACAATACAAGAAAATAGCAAATATATGTCTCCCTAAGTCATACCACCTAGAAGAGTCAAAAACTTAAAGGTCACCAGAATTACCTCTGTAAACAGCTATACAAAAAAATCTTGAATCTTTGAATGAATCCCCTCCATTCCAGAAACAAAATCCCACTTTAAGATAGAGTTAAATGTCAAAAAATAGACTGGAAAATGAGCAGTCAACATAAAAAAAAATCCTAACTATAGAAAAGTTACTGTGGCAAAAAGGAAGATCAAAATATATACTCAGAAGATAACAAAGTCAAAACTCTTGCATCCAAAGCCTCTAAAAAAATATGAATTGGTCTCGGGCCATGAATGAGCTCAAAAAGAATTTTGAAACTCAAGCAAGGAAGAGTAGAGGAAAATTTTGGAAGAGAAATGAGAATGATGAGGGGAAATCATGAAAAGCAAGTTAGCAACTTGGTGAAAGAGATACAAAAAATACTGAAGAAAATAAAATCTTAAAAACCATACTGGTACAGATGGAAAAAGAAGTAAAAAACGTCAATGAGGAAAATAATGCCTTAAAAATCAGAATTAGCGAAATGGAAAAGGATATACAAAAGCTCACTGAAGAAAATAATTCCTTAAAATACAGAATGGAGCAAAGTGAAGTTAATGACTTTGTGAGAAATCAAGAAACACTAAAACAAAAACAAAAGAATGAAAAAGTAGAAGAAAATATGAACTATCTCAATGGAAAAACAACTAAATTGGAAAATAGATCCAGAAGAGAAAAGTTAAGTTTTATTGGACTACATGAAATCCTTGATTTTTTTTAAAAAGTGAAAATAAAAATCCTAGACATCATCTTTCAAGAAATTACCAAGGAAAACTACCCTGATATTCTAAAATCAGAGGGTAAAAGAGAAACTGAAAGAATCCACTGATCAGCTCCTGAAAGAGATTCAATTGATTTCCAGAAATTCCCAGGAATAATTTAGCCAAATTCCAGAGTTCCTAGGTCAAGGAGAAAATATTAGAAGCATCCAAAAACAAATAATTCAAATTTCATGGAGACACAATATAGATAATACAAGATTTAGCAGTTTCTAGATAAATTGAATTACTATCTCTATGCTGAAGATTCTTAAATCTAACTATCCTGCCCCAGTCCCTCTACTGACCACCAATCTTACAACTCCAACTTCTTTTTATTTATTTTTTTCAATTCAGGAGTATATTTAGTTTTGCTGTGTAAGTTATTTTTGGTCACTGCTCCAATTCTTTTGCTCTTCAAAATATAATGTTCCAAGACTTATAGTCTTTTAGTGTAGAAGCTGCTAGGTCTTGTATAATCCTAATTGTAGCTTCACCATATTTAAATCATTTTTTCCCTTGCTTTCAATATTTTCTTCTTTAATTTGAGGGCTTTGAAACTTGGTCATGATATTTTTGTAAGTTTTCCTTCTGGGAGTTCTTTCAGGAGGGGTTAATTTTCCTATTCCTACTTTATTCTCTTATTCCAGAACCTCAGGATAATTGATGAGGGCTCATGAGATCACCAAGGTAAAAATAGGAAACACTTCATGATAACTTCTGGTGATAGACCTATATTTTGATAGGTATGATATCCCTAATGGTCTTATTGTTACTGCTGGTGACTTCTAGGTATTGCTTCTCTGATGGACCTTTTGTGACTTTGGGATATGGTAGTTTGTCCTTGGTATTGCTCCATTGGTCTCATATAGTCTCATACTGGCTACTTATTGCTCCCTTCTATAAGCTTTTAGGTTTCATCCCTCTAGGACCAAATGCTAGTCCTCTCAGATATGGTCTGCTAGGGTATAGTTGCTAGAAAACCTCTTCCTGATAAAACATGCTTTCAGTTCTTTAATCATGTTTACAGTATACAGACAACAAAAGTTAGGCTAAGGTTACTTTTCTTTTCCAGTCTTGTGTCTAAGTAGAGAGCATTAATGTTTAAGACAATTATCTGACATTTCTATTAGACATTGCTAATATCCTCTCTGTTTTATAAATTAAATTTATATGAGCCAGTACTAAAACTAATTTATATAAGCCAGTATTAAACTAAAAAGCAAGGTCAATGTAGTTCACACAACAAGTCTGCTTTTTTAATGTCTATCTTGCTTTTGTTATGTATATCTCTCAGGGGCAAAACTCTATTACTTTGGCATTCTTGTCCAAAACAAAAATAAAAACAAAAATACTGCATCCCTACATTAATAGAATAAAAGAAGAGTTGAGTTTCCTCAGCTTTAAAGTGAAGTCTTATACTATCTTTCCAGTCTCATAGTTTATTATTCCTCCTTTAATAGGAAGTCAACCTGTCCTTTCTGTTTCTTACACAGGATACTTCATGTTCCATCTCTATACCTTTATACTGGTTATCCCCACATGTGTAGAGTGTACTTCTTCATTTCAACATCATAGATTCCCTCTCTTTCTTAAAGATGTATCTCAAGTATCACATTAACCATAAAGTCTTTTCTGATACCTTGTGCCCTCCCTTCTTATCCTTTGTCTTTATATATATTTACTCTATTCCTATTCTGCATGGAGGCACCAAAGAGAAGTAGATGGAGAACTGTTCTTGGAACCAGAAAAACCTGGATTCAAGTCTTCCTTTGATCCATGCTGGCTGTGGGACCAGATATTTAATCTCTCAGAAATCTAGACAATGCTCAGACTATTAAATTACTGAGAAGTGCTGATCCACATTGGGAAAGAAAATTTCTTCACTTACGAGTTCCTCATACCAATAAACAGTTCTATATTTATTCTATATGCATTTATATATGCACTTGCTCTCAATAGTGATTATTTCATATTTTTGAATGAAAAATACAAAATTCCCAGTGTTTGCTGACATAGAATAATCTCTTAATACTTTTGATGGACTCTGAGCATCATTTTTAACTATAAATCTACATGCCTGTGATTCTCCCAAGTTAACAAAAGTTAATTCTAACTTACAAATTTATTCCTTTTCAACTTCAGGTATCTTTCAGAAATCACTGAACAGTCTATCCTTGAGTTCATAATTATATAAGAACAGATTGTTTAAGGAAACAATATTTAAGCTAGTTCTTGGGTACATGAACACTCAAGAGACTGATCACAATCTTCTTGAATTAAGTCAATAAATTTTATCTCTGACACCGTGTATTGAAAGTATTGAAATGACTGATATCATGTCCTGAAAAGAGGTGCTGAATAGCAGCATGGCATTTTTTACTCACTAGTTTGTGACCTCTAGAAAGTTGCTTACTTCTCAATGATAAACTATCATCAAACCAGATAAAATATCTCAACATAGCTGTTATAAACAAAATGAATTATCTTAGCTATAATGTTTTATAATAACATATATATATATATAATATGAGATTATTTATTATTATTATTATTATTATTATTATTATTGTCAAATGAATAGAACTGCTTTCAAATTGTCACACTACTGGTCCGTAATGATATATTGAGATCTAATTCAACCTTAGCTAAAAGTTCATGTTCATAAAGTTGTAGAATTTTTGAGTTGGAAGGGATCTTAGAGATCCCCTGCAATACAGAGGCAATAATAAAAAGGGAAATCCTATTCAAAATATCTTTAAAATACTTAGGAATCAATCTATTAATGAACCAAAAATACTTCTATAAATTCAATTAAAAGTGTTACTTCTTTTGTTTTGTTTTTGAAAAGGCAATTGGGGTTAAGGGACTTGTCCAGGGTCACACAGCTCATCAGTGTCAAGTGTCTGAGGTCAAATTTGAAACCAGTGATCTATTTCCTGAGCCACCTAGTTGACCCCAAAAGTGTTTCATAAATAAACAAAGTCCAACTCAAAGAGATGGAATAATATCCTGTGCTTTTTATAAAGGAAAATTATAAAGGAAAATTACAAAAGGTAATTAAAAAAAGCTTCCTCATCTCATAATCAGCTGTTTCTAAAAATAGCATGTAATACAAGTCATTCAATAATCTGAGTAATTAGTTTAAATTCACAATTATATTTATTCATTATTTATTCATTAATTATTCTCTTCCATGTAATATGTCATATCTCTTTGATAATTGGTTATTCATGAAGAGGTTTAGCAGGGTTTTTTTTTCATCCTAACTGACTTTGGTTTTTGCCTAGAGTAGATTTGATGTGATTGATGAAATTGGGTTGATTTTTTTCTTTAAATTTTCTCCTCTGATGGGCACCAGCCATGGAGTTCAAATTCAACCTGAGTTCAAATTCAACCTCAGACCCTTAATGCTTGCTTATCTATGTGACCTTGAGCAAGTCACTTAATGCCATTACCTTGAAAAAATTAAAAAAAAATCAGATCTTCAATGCAGATCTAAAACTACTGAACAACTTTTACTTAAAAATAATGAAACCTTTGCAATATACCATGTATCAACCACTACCAAAAGAATCATTACTGTGACTAACAAAAATCTAGTGCTCAATCCCTGAGACTTCATGCCATGCACTGGCAAAAATGACCCCCAAATTTGGCAAGTCAATGATGGAAGAGTTGTGAAAACATAGATACCCATTGTTTGGTTGAAATATGAAATGACGCTCTCATTTTGAAAAGCATCTTAGAATCATACAAGTGACTAAAATATCCAATGCTTGTTTTTACAAGATAGTTTTCAACATTCATCTACACAAGATTATGAGTTCCACATTTTGCTACCAGACTCTTTTCCCTCCCCCCTCCATAGCCATGAACAATCTATTATAAGTTGTACAATCATGTTTAACATGTTTCCATATTAGTTGTGTTGTGAAAGAGGAATTAGAACTAAGGGGAAAGAAAAAATCAGGAGAAAGAAAGGAAAAACATAAAAGAAATTTTCGAAAGTGAACATAGTGGGGTGGCTAGGTGGCACAGTGGATAGAGCACTGGCCCTGGAGTCAGGAGTACCTGAGTTCAAATCTGGCCTCAGACACTTAATAATTACCTAGCTGTGTGGCCTTGGGCAAGCCACTTAACCCCGTTTGCCTTGCAAAATCCTTAAAAAAAAAAGTGAACATAGTGTGGTTTGCTCTTCATAGTTTTTTCCCTCTGTATGTGAATGGCATTTACCATAAAAGGTCTCTCAGAACTGTCCTTAATCTGGCCTTTAGTGCTCAGCCTACCAAAGGTAGGGGAGTGGAGAGAGACTTCAGAGGTCTGTCCTCTGTACCTGGAACAGGACTCTGGGGCTCTGACCACATTCAGATCCTGATCACAGTCTAGGCCCCCTGTGGCAGAGGGGTGTGCTTGTGATCATTCACAGACCAGGAGGGAAGTCAGAGCTTCACACTGAGATCCTTGTCAGGGGGTGTACCAATAATACTCAAAAGCTCAGAAAGCACCCCAAAACCAGGCACAGACTGAGAAAATGAGTAAGCAGAGAGAAAAAAGAGGAACACCACTGAGAAATACATTGTCTATAATCCCAAGAAGGATCAAAATACTCAATCTGAAGATAAGGAAGTACAAGCTCCTGCATCTAAAAACTCCAAGAAAAATGGAATTTGGACTCAGGCTATTACAGAGCTCAAAAAAGATTTTGAAAATCAAATAAGGGATATAGAAGAAAAATTGGGAAAAGAAATGAGAGAGATGCAGGAAAAATATGAAAAAGAAATCAGCAGCTTAGTCAAGGAGATCCAAAAAATGCTGAAGAAAATAACATGTTAAAAACCAGCATAAGTCAAATGGATAAAACAATCCAAAAAAGTTATTGAGGAGAAGAATGCTTTAAAAAGCAGAATTGGCCAGATGGAAAAAGAGATAAGAAAGCTTTCTGAGGAAAACAAATCCTTCAGATGTAGAATGGAGCTAAAGGAAACTGATGATTTTACGAGAAGTCAAAACACAATACTTCAACATCAAAAGAATGAAAAATTAAAAGAATATGTGAAACATCTCATTGAAGAAACAACTGATCTGGAAAACAAATTCAGGAAAGATAATTTAAAAATTATTGGGATGGGGCGGCTAGGTGGCGCAGTGGATAGAGCACTAGCCCTGGAGTCAGGAGAACCTGAGTTCAAATCCAGCCTCAGACACTTAATAATTACTTAGCTGTGTGGCCTTGGGCAAGCCACTTAACCCCATTTGCTTTGCAAAAACCTAAAAAAAATTATCGGGATACCTGAAAGTCATGATCAGGAAAAGAGCCTTGACCTCATTTTTAAAGAATTCCTACAGGAAAATTGCCCTGATATCCTAGAAGCAGAGGGCAAAATAGAAATTGAGAGAATCCACCAATCTCCCCCAGAAAGAGAGGAAAAAAACAACCCCCAGGAATATTATAGCCAAGTTCCAGAACTCCCAAGTCAAAGAGAAAATATTACAAGCAGCCAGAAGAACACAATTCAAATATCATGGAGCTGCAGTCAGGATCACACAGGACTTAGCAGCAACTACATTAAGGGCTTGTAGAGCTTAGAATATAATATTCCAGAAGGCAAAAGAACTTGGAATGCAACCCGAGAATCAACTACCCAGCAAAACTGAACATCATCTTCTGGGGAAAAGACAGACTTTCAATGAACCAGGGGAATTGATTGTTCCTGTTGAAAGAACCAGAGCTGAGCAGAAAGTATGATCTTCAAATACAGGACTTAGGTGAAGCATAGAAAGTGAAGGAGAAGGGCAAAATATGAGGGACTTAATGATGAGCTGCATGTATTCTTGCATAGAAAAATGATATTGATAATACTCATATGAACCTTCTCATTTAATAGAGCAGGTAGAAGGAGCTTTTATAGATGAAACACAGGAGAGAGATGAATTTGAAGATATAATATAATGTAAAAATGGAGTCAATGGCTAAAAGGAAAATGTACTGGGAGTAAGAGAAAGGAGAGGTGGAATAGGTAAGATATTTCATAAAATAAGTTTTTTATTGCATTGATATGGAAGGGGGGAAGGCGAAGGGGAATGAGGGAACCTTTGCTCTCATCAGAGGTGGCTAGGAGAGGAAACAGCCTATATACTCAATGGGGTATAGAATCTGGAGTAAAAGGAGAGAAGGGGACAGGGGGGAGGGGGGAGATATAAGTGATTGAGGAGTGGGTGAATTGTGGGGGAGTGGTTGGATATAACACATTTTCTTTTTTTTACTTCTTGCAAGGGACTAGGATTGGGTGGCCTGTCCGGGACCACAGGGCCTTAGGGATGGTATGTGGGCTTGGGGCCTCTTGGTGCCAAGGCCAGTGATCAGTCTGCTGTGCCACTCAGCTACCCTACAGCACATTTTAGAAGAGGGACAGAGTGAAAGGGGAGAGAAAAAATAGTATATGGTAGTAGGGAAGTATGAATAGAGGGAGTTGCAATCTGCAATGGCAATGGTGGAAAAATATGGAAGTGGCTTTTGTGATAGACTTATCATAAAGAATGTGATCCACCCGAGACAGAGCTGATGGTGTTGGAACACAGACTGAAGCACATTTTTTTTCTTCTTTTCTTTATTTCTCATGAGGGTCTATATTTTTTGGGGGGGAGGGGGTATTATGTTTACTCTTAAGAATATTTTAGTAATGTATGAAAAAATATCATTTGTACAAAAATAAAAAATAAATGTATAAATAAAAAATATTACTATAGACTAGAAAAAAACCAAAAATTCTGGATACAAAAAAAAGAATTGTCCTTAATCACTGAACTGTTGAGAGGAAGTGTGTCCATTATAGTTGATCCATCTCACGCTGTTGCCGTTAATGGTTACATAGTTCCATTGGTTCTGCTCACTTCACTCAGCATCAATTCATGTAAGCCTTTCTAGACTTTTCTAAAATCCACTTCATCATGATTTCTTAAACAATAGTACTCCATAACATTCATATACCATGACTTTTTCAGCAGTTCTCCAGTTGATGGGCATTCCCTCAATTTCCAATTCTTTGTCACTACATAAAGGGCTGCTAAATATATTTTTGTACATGTGAATCTTTTCCCCTTTTTAAAATTATCCCTTTGTGATATAGACTTAGTAGTGGTATTAATGGATCAAAGTGTATGCACAGTTTTATTCCCTTTGATCATAGTTCCAAATTACTCTCCATATTGGTTGGATCAGTTCACAGCTACACCAACAATATGTTAATGTCCCAATTTTCCCACATCCTCTCCAGCATTGATCATTTTCTTTTTTTCTCATCTGAACCAATCTGATAGGTATGAGGTGGTACCTTAGAGTTGTTTTAATTTGTATTTCTCTTATTAATAATGATTTGAATCCATCCTCTTTGAACCAGAGATTTCAGTACTGGACTTCTACCCCAACAAAACCAATTGTAAAAAGAAAATTCCAGAATATTGTAAAATATTTTGGCAATATTGTATGATATCTAAGAATTGAGAAAAAGCAAGATCTCCTTCAGTTAGTGAGTAGAATTATTTTCTTTAGTGAGCTTTAGTACCTCTTTTTCTATTTGGCCAATTCTGCTTTTTAAGTTTTTTTTCTGTGAATTTTTTTGTGCTTCTTTTTATCATTAGACCAATTCTATTTTTTAAGATGTAATTTTCTTTAAATTTTATGCCTTTAAGAAAAAAAGCTACTAATTCTCTTTTCATAATTTTCTTGCACCACTACTCATTCCTCCCCATTCCCCAATTTTTACTTTACCATTTATAATCTCTTTCTTTACCTCTTTCAGAAATTCTTGTTGGACTTAGGTCAAATTAGCATTTTTCTTTGAGATTTTGTTTGTGGCTGTTTTCACATTGTTGTCTTTTTATGAGTTTATGTCTTGGTCTTGCCTGCCACCATAAAAACTTTTATGGTTACATTTTTTTTTTATTTTAGTTGGTTAAATTTTAGAGTCTATTTCTTGACTTTAATCTTTATGTTAAAATTCTGTCCCACTCTCCTGCAGTTGGAGAGGCGCTGTCTCAAGCTTTAGGGTTTTTTGGTGCTGCTGTTTTCACAACTAGTTCTGAGGTTCTGTGAGTTTTTGGCTCTCCCAAAGTGGAATGTTGTAGGGGGATGTTTCCTGATCTATACTCTGGTCTTTATCCAGGAAGGTCCTTACTTTCCTGCAGTTGCTTTGCCAGCATTCCTCGCTGCCTTCTAGGTCCTTTATGACTTATCACAAGTGTTCCTCTCTGCCTTGGAACTGTGAACCAGAACTGTGTATGAGCAATAGAGTAACCAGACAGTGCCAGCTGCAAATAGTATGAGCAAAGGGTCTTTGGTAATGTTTTCTGACTATGTTTCTGATCACCCTCATCATCTTTGTGCTCAGAACTCCCAAGGTTGTTTCTGCTGCTATGGCTGCTTATTGCTGCCACCAAGTATATGGGCTCTGGACAGACCTTCAATCTGTCACAAACTTCCTCTGCCAACCTCATAAATTTTCTTAGGCCAGAAAAATGTCTCATTCTGACTTTTTATTGGCTCTGACACTTCCAAAAATCTTTTTTGAGATTTTTTTTTTGGAGGAGAATTTTTGAGAGAATTCTGTTCAATTGCCTCTAATCTGCCATCTTGGCTCTGTGCCATTTGCCAAGCCATGCATTTTTCAGACCCCAAAATGTGTGGGTTTTATTTGCTTGACTCTACGTATTTGTTGCAAGAGAAGAGGTTCATTTTTAAGGATGGGGGAATTATGGGAGAAATTGAGGATGATATTAATAGTCATGCAGGAAAATAAAGATAAAAGAAAGGAAAGAAAACCAATGCAATTTGAAAATTCACAGAAAAGAATGAAAAGAAGTTCAGAAGGGGATATGAATAAGTTGAGCGATATGGTTATTGTGCTACATTTAATATGTACCTTTTTGCCATCCTTTAAAAATAAATCACTAGAGTATTACACCTTTTATTCTGAACAAATGAAATTTACAGAAATTAAAAAGCCAACTTTTGTCAAATATCAACATTTTCTATAGTTTGTTTACTGAAATGATATTCATTTGTGAAAAACACAATCTCCTGCAACAAAATTTAATGCATCTTAAATTGTTATTATATATGTACTGTCTCAAATATTTTAACAGGAAAAAAGTACTAATGTTAAAAAATTTGGTAAATATATTTCTGTGACTAATGCATATACCTATTACTTTTTCTGTAGAAAACATTTACAGAAGTTCCAAATTATATTAAGGATAGTAAAAGGCAAAAAGCATTTTAGAAAATTCTAAATGTAATGTCTGTATTTATAAATAATAGAATCAGAAAATGTTTAGCAATGAACAATTGTCTACTTTGAAATATTAAACAAAATACATTTTTCTAGAAGTTTTCAATTTTTCCAGTTGGCATTATGATACCAGAAATAAGGATTTATGATTTTCTTTCTCTGTTTTGACTTTTCCTAGTTTAGGTAACAGCATCAAATTTGTGTCATGAAAGAAATTGAGCAGGACTCCTACTTTGCTCATTTTTTCCTGAATAGTTTATATAATATTGGAATTAATCACTCTTTATGTGTTTGGTAGAATTCACCTATATACACATTCAGTCCTAGAGATTTTTATAGGGAGTTCATTGGTCTTATTCAATTTCTTTTCCTGATATGGGGATATTGAGTTTTTTCTCTTTTTTATTAATCTTGGTAATTTATAATTTTGTAAATACCTACCCATTTCACTTAGATTTATTAGCATCCAGTTAGGCAAAGTAGAATCAAATTATTCTTTTAATTTCTTCTTCTTTGGTGGTGAACTCATTGTTCTCACTTTTGATGCTAGTAATTTGCTTTTATTCTTTTTAAAAAAAATCAAATTAATGAAAAGTATATCTATTTTATCGACTTTTAATAAAAAACTCAAATTTATTTTAGTTCAATAGTTTTCTTATTTTTAATTTTATGAATTTCTTCTTTGATATTCAGAATTTCTAATTAGATATTTAATTAAGGTTTTTAAAATTTTTTCTAGTTTTTTTTTTAATTTGCATGCTCAATTCTTTGATCTGGCCCCAGGCACTCATTTGCTATGTAAACCTGCACAAGTCACTTAACTTTGACTCAGTTCCACATCTGTAAAATGAGCTGGAGAAAAAATGGTATCTTTGCTGAGAAAACTCAAATGGGATATGAATGATACAACTAAACAATAGGAGAATAATTAAGTACCTGAAAAGTATAGGAGAAGAACTTTGGTCAATAATAATTGCTAAAATTGGTGCACAAAGAAATGATTTCAGATATTGGGGAACAATTTAGTTATAAAGGGACAGAAAATTAGCTGTCATATCAAGGTAAATAAAATACCTTTTAAAGACTATAGGAAGATGTATTTTTTATATAAACATTTTGATGGTTTAAAGTGGCAGAGACTTTCATTTATTAAAACTTGATCATTTTAGTATAAAGAAATGTTAGTAATGTACCTCTTTGAAGATTATAGAATCATTGGAACTGCAGAATATTGTTCTATTTCAGGATACTGTTCTATTTCAAGTCATTTACATGTAACTGTTTTAAGACTTAGAAAGTTAAAAATCAAAGTTTGATTTTAGTCACTGAATCAAGGAGAGTGGGTGAAGATTGAGAACCTGATAGGTGAAAATGGAAAACTAAAGAAATGAGAAGAAAGTTTTCAAAAAAAGAATACTTTGTTAGAGCCAAAATATCTGAAATATTAACTATACTGTCTACTGACCACAACACAATAAATATTACAATCAATAAAGTACCCTAGAAGAAAGCACTCAAACTAAAGTGAAGATAAAATAGTTTTATGGAATTGGTGGATCATTGAAACAATAGAGAACTTCAACAAATTAAATGGCAATATATCACAATTTTTGAAATGCAATCAAAGCAATACTTATGGGAAAAAATTTAATAACCACCACTAGCAACATCAAAGATCAATGAATTAGGCATGCAACTTTAACAAAAGAAACCAGAAAAACAACAAATTTTAAAAACCAACAGTAAACCAAAAAAAAAAAGGTAGAAATTCTAATAATCAAAGAAGAAACTAACAAAACTGCAAAACAAAGCCAAAAAGAATTGATAAGTAAAATTCAGAGTTGGTTTGGTGAGAAGTGCAGAAACTAATAGCATAAATAAACAATTAGTTAATCTGGTTTTTAAAAGCCAAAAGACAAACTAAATCATCATCAAAAAAGGACTCACAACAAATGAAAGAATGAATGAAATTACTATTATATTCTCAACAAAATTGAAAGCAAATGAAATGAGTAAATAGTTTCATAAATTTGAATTAAGCTGTTTCTGTAGAAAAAGCAATAGTTTAAATAATTCTATCTTAGAACCTGCTCCCTCCTCATCCATGCTCTCTCTTAACTTGGCTTAGTTCCTGGCTTTTGGAATCACTCTTCCACTTTTTCCCAGCAGCTTTTTCAGACTAAATACATATCCACTCTTGGTTCCTCCTACTGTGATCAATGAGTCTTTTCCTCAAACTTCTTTCTAAGGAAGTACTCAATTCAAAGTAAGTACTTAATATATTTTAGCTCTAATTTTTATTTTTTAAACCATTTAAATTTATATTTTATTTTAATCATTCATTTAGTGTTTACCAAGTGCCAGAAACTACACTAATCCTTGAGAATAGAAATGTAACAGTGACTATTCTATCTCCTGCTGCTTAAAGGTCAAATGTGTTCCATTTTACCTCTCCCCAGGGTTCTCTAGGTCTTTTATTTTTTTAAGGTTTTTGCTAGGCAAAAGGGGTTAAGTGACTTGCCCAAGGCCACACAGCTAGGTAATTACTAAGTGTCTGAGGTCGGATTTGAACTCAGGTACTCCTGACTCCAGGGCCGTGCTCTATCCACTGCACCACCTAGTTGCCCCTTATCTAGGTCTTTCAAAAGAGCTGGGGGTAGTTAGGGAGCTTTGGCTCCAACCCCCACCAATGATGTTCCTTTAATATCAGTGGTCCCTCAAATTCTAGTTCCATTTAACTACTTGGCAGATTGACTTTTTACAAAAGAATATATAATTAAAATGAATAACAATAAAAAGCATCCAAATAGTACTCCCAATACTTAGAAGTATAATGCCTCCCTGAACTATATGAATCTCTGTGGATAGGAAAGAGTCCACAGTTCAGTTCATTTCTGAAATAACTCAACTTCACCATTCTCCAAGACCAAAGTCTCCCATGGACTCAAGTCTAGTACCTTAACTTCTTGGATTTCCCTTCTGGGTTGACTGGCTGTATATGTGGCCTGGAATCTTGCCTCTAAGGTCTCTATGACTAGATCTCCCAGGTCCAAGGATTCTAACTCCCTGAGTCTAGAATTCAAAAGGACAAATGGAAAAGAACAAACCACAACAAAATCCCAACCTTAAATCACCCACCCAGTAAAATGGTGAAATAGTCCTTCTTCCTATTCAGTCATCTCATGGTAACCAAATTATGAGTAAATGGTGTGACCATCACCCTCTCTAGAATCCATGGGAAAAATGAGAATATGTCCTAGTCTGGTAGTTTGAAAGACACAGATTATTGCATTTAAGTAGTCGATGACAAGGCAGTTGCCACCTACACACGGTAAATGAACACAGAATGTCTTCTTCTTGAAATAAGATACTTCCATTTTAAGTGATCTGGGAATGCGCAGCAAAGTCCCCTCCTCAAAAATATAAACAAAAAAGAAAACTGGTCCCTGTCCTCAAGGAGCATTGATCATAATGGGGATAAGGGACAATACTTAAAAGGAAACAGATATAAAGGGAGAAAAGTGGATTGGTTCTAGGAGTGAATTATTGAATGTGAATGGCCTGGGCACTTCTTTAAAATGAAAGTTCCAGAAAGAACTGACTAATCAGAGGAAGGAGGCTCAGGAGTAGAGGGATCTTCCAAAGTTAGAATATTATAAGGGTGGTAGTATCTTCCATGTGAGAAAGAAGGCTGTTGGGATATGGTGAAGAAAGAAATCCAGAAAGTCAGGAGAGAAGCCAGAAGGGAGAGATTCCAAGGGAAAAATCTTTAGAGGTGAATTCGATTAAATAATAAATGGACAATCAATTCTAATATTCTTTAAGGTACAAGAACTGGAAAAAGGATCCTGACATTCTTTTTATGATATAAATATAGTCTTAATACCTAACCCCAGGAGAAATAAAGAAGAGAAAGAAAATTAGCTAATATCCTTAATAAATACAAATGTCAAAAATATTAAATAAAAGATTATCAAGGAGACATTTTAAAAGCAACATGTTTTAAAAGATCACAGTGAGGCAAAGAAGGTGGAGTAAAGAAAGGGACTTGCCTGAGCTCTCTCCCAACCCCTCCAATTACCTTTAAATAATGACACTAAACAAATTTTAGAGTGGCAGAACCCACCAAAAAGACAGAGTGATACAATTTTTCCAGCCCAAACTTGAGAGATAGGCGGAAAAGAGGAGTTGAGAGCAGCATAGGCCCTCAATGACAGGGCCTAGCTCCATCAATCCACAAAAGGGCAACAGGGCAACTAGGTCAATGGCGGCAGTGTTGGTTTCCAGACCTCTCAGCCCAGAAACTGACAAGAACAACTTGGAAGATCAGCAGAAAAAATCTGTCCTACCAGGGTGAGAATGTAGCACAGTCCAGGGCAGACTTCAGGAATACAGATGGGCCCCAGTGGCCCAGGGGCAGTCTTTGGAAGCCACTGGATCAAGGGCAAGGGTAGCTGCCTCCAGAACTTTCAGCCCACAGATAGTAAAGGGTGATTACTATCAGAAGGTGATTACAGGAGTCTGTTTTCATTGAGGCAGGACTCTTCCATTGCCTATACTTGGATCTGGGTTGCAGTCCTGGGTAGCAGTCCCAGGAAGAGAAGCAGTAGCACAACAGAGTTTGCAGGAAAATGAAGACCCTCTCAAAATTCTAGAGCAGAAACGAGTATATCTGGTTATCTACATACCAGAGCACAGACCAGGAGAACAGGAAAAAACACCTCTCCTTAGATCTTAAAAACTGAAAATTTGTAGATCCACTGAAGTATCTTTGAAAAGCACTGCAAAACCCCCCCCAAAACCACAAACAGACCCAAAGCTTGCAACAGTGTATTGTCCACTCTGGAAGCAGATTCCTACCTTAACAAAGAGTTAAAAATCAAGTCATAGATTGGGGAAATGAACAAACAGCAGAATAAAAAAATCTGACCATAAAAAGTTACTATGGTGATAAGAAAGATCAAAATACTCACTCAGAAAAAGATAAAGTCAAAACTCCTTCATCCAAAGCCTCCACAAAACTGTGAATTGATCTCAAGTCATGGAAGAGCTCAAAAATGATTCTGAAAATCAAGTAAGAGAGGTAGAAGAAAAATTAGGAGGAGAAATGGGAATGATATATGGGAAAATCAAGGAGGAAAAGTCAGAAGCTTGGTGAAGGAGATAACAAAAAAAATAGAAGAAAATAACATCTTAAAAACCAGGCTGGGCCAAATGGAAAAAATAAAATGAAGGGAATAACATCTTAAAAATCAGAATTGGCCAAATAAAAAGGAAGTAAAGTTCGCTGAAGAAAACAATTCCTTAAAATAAAGAATAGAGCAAAGCAAAGCTGATGACTTTGTGAGAAATCAAGAAACAATAAAACAAAACCAAAAGAATGAAAAACTAGAAAACAATGTGAAACATCTCACTGGAAAAATAATTGGCCTGAAAAATAGATTCAGGAGAGATAAATTAAAAATTATTGGACTACTTCAAAATAAGGATCAAAAAAAGAGCCTAGACATCATCTTTCAAGAAATTATCAAGGAAAACCTGTCCTGATATTCTAGAACTAGGAGTAAAATATAAATTGAAAGAATTCAGTGATCACCTCCTAAAAGATATCCCAAAATGAAAATGCCCAGGAATATTATAGCCAAATTTCAGAATAACCAGATCAAGGAGAAAATACTACAACAGTCAGAAAAAAAACCCCACTTCAATAATTTTGTAGTCAATCAGGATAACCCAAGATTTAGCAGCTTTTATATTAAAGGATCATAAGGCTTGGAATATGACATTCCAGAAGGCAAGAGAGCTTGTATTATAACCCAGAATCAACCACCCAAAAAACTGAGCATACTCTTCCAGGGGGGAAAGAAGGATATTCCATGGAATAGGGGACTTTTTTCTTTTTTTTAAGGTTTTTCCAAGGCAAATGGGGTTAAGTGGCTTGCCCAAGGTCACACAGCTAGGTGATTATTAAGTGTCTGAGACAGGATTTGAATCCAGGTACTCCTGACTCCAGGGCTGGTGCTTTATCCACTGCACCACCTAGCCGCCCCAATAGGGGACTTTTTAAAGCTTTCCTATCAAAACACCAGAGCTGAACAGAAAATTTGATCTTCAAATAAGATACTCAAGAGAAGCATAAATTGAGAAATAGGAAAGGGAAACATATATATTCCTGCATGGGAAGAAAGTTCATATAAATTTTTTCATGTATTACAGCAGTTAGAAACAAAAATAGAGCATAGGAGGGAAAATATGAAGGGATAATATATTAAAAAGATAGAGTTAAGGGGTGAAAGAGGAATACTGAGAGAAAGGGAAAGGGGAAAGTAGAATGGGGTAAATCATTTCTTATTAAAAGAGGCAAGAAAAAAGCTTTTACAGGGGAGTGGAAGAGGGGGAAGATGAGGAAGAGTGAGTGAACCTTACTCTCATCAGAATTGACTCAGAAAGGGAATGACATACACAACTCAATTGAGTATAGAAATCTATCTCCTTTGCAAGAGCAGAAAGGGATAGGAGAAAGGGAATGGGGTAGTAATAGATGGGAGGGTAGATTGTGAGAATGAGTATCCAGAAACAAAACACTTTTGAGGAGAGACAGGGTGAAAGGAGAGAGAGAATAGAATAAAAGGGGGTAGGGGAAATAGGATGGAGAGAAATATAGTTAGCAATAGTTACTGTGGGAAAAAATATTGAAACATGTTTCTCTGACAAAGGTCTCATTTCTTAAACATAGAGAACTGAGGGGTGGCTAGGTGGCATAGTGGATAAAGCATTGGCCCTGGAGTCAGGAGTACCTGGACTCAAACCCGGTCTCAGATACTTAAAAATTACCTAGCTGTGTGGCCTTGGGCAAGCCACTTAACCCCATTTGTCTTGCAAAAACCTAAAAAAAACCAACAAAAAAAAAACCCGTAGAGAACTGAGCCAAATTTATAAAAAAAGCCATTCTCCAACTGATAAATGATCAAAACAAATGAACAGTTTTCAGATGAGTTTATTAATACTATCTATAGTCATATATTTAAAATGTTCTAACTCACTATTGATTGGAAAAAAGAACAATTCTAAGAAAGGGAACATGTCAGATGTTGGAGGGGGTAGGGAAAATAAGATAATAATGCCTATTGGAGGAAGTTGTGAAATGATTCAACTATTCCATAGAGCAATGTGGAACTATTTCCAAAGGGCTATAAATGCAGGCATACCTTTTGAACTAGCAATACCACTGCTAGGTTTATATTCCAGAATAGATTAAAAATGAGAAGGAAAGCAAGATGGCGGAAAGAAGACAGGCACAGTTCTAAAGTCTCCTGATCTCTTCCCCATCTATCTCATGAAACAAACCTCTTAAAAGAAATACGACTCAAAAAAACCCAGAAAGAAAAGCCAAGAGAAAGAACATCTACCTTGGGATTTGTCTCCAGCAGGAGCTGTGGCTGAATTGGAGCGGGTGAGTCTGGGCCCAGAGGGAAGATCAGCCCGGATCAACCAGACTAGCAGCTGAATTGGAACCGGGAGTCTGAGGGCCCGAGAGCAGGACCTGCTGGATCAGTAGTGGGCTGGACCGCGGGGGGCATGAGTCTGTGGGGGAGCAGAGGCACTGGTGGTGGAGCTGTCCCCCTGGAGATCCCGGACAGGGCTGGGGGGAGAGTTCTGGAGCAGGGGAGTGGCAGACACCATCCCTGGGTTCCTCTGGTCTGAGTCCCATTACAGCTCAGACTTCTCCCCTAACAAATGAATGCAAACTACTTCTGCCTCAGGCCCAGGTGTGTGAGCAGAAGAACAAGACCAGCTGAGGAATCACCTCAGGCCAGGGTAAAGCCCACCACTGATTGAAGGCAAAAGAATTCAATAGTTCCAACCCCTGCCTTCAGGCAAAGGGAGAAGGCCTCCCAACCAAGGTCAGACACTCCAGAGAAAGTAACCAGCACCTCCTACTGGCCAGCCAGAGAAACCGCACTCAGTGAGTAAAGCCTTTAGCGGTCCCAAGCCCCTGTGAACCAGGCCCTCCAAAACTCAGGTCTCAGCAAAATGAAGAAGGGTCAGCGGAAAGGTGGATCCATAGAAAAGTTCTTGGAAGGGAAAGACCCCAACTCAGAGAGACCTGGAACCTCTGAGGAGAATACAATCTGGTCTTCAGCACAGAAAGACTTCCTTGAAGAAATAAAGAAGGAGTTTAAAAATCAACTAGAAAATTTGGGGGAGACAATTAATACCTTGCAACAAGAAAACAAATCTCTCAGATCTTCAAATGGGCAAATGCAAAAAGAAATTAATTCTCTCAAAACCTCAATTGGTGAAAATGGAAAGCTCTTTCAAAAGTAGAACTGACCAATTAGAAAAGGAGTTGCAAAAGTTTAAAGAATGGAGTCTACAGAAACTGACTCCATGAGACAGCAAGAGTCAGTTAAACAAAATCAAAAAATAGAAAAAATGGAAGCAAATGTAAAATACCTCATCAACAAAACCACTGACCTCGAGAATAGATAGAGGAAGGGCAATCTAAAAATTATAGGACTTCCTGAAAATATTGAAGAGAAAAAAAGCCTGGACTTAATATTACAGGATCTAGTGATGGAAAACTGCCCTGATATCATAGAATCGGAGGGCAAAGTAGTTATTGAAAGAGTACATCGATCCCCACCAGAAAAAGATCCTAAAATGAAAACACCAAGGAACATTGTGGCCAAACTGCAGAACTATCACATAAAAGAGAAAATCCTGCAAGCAGCCAGAAAGAAACAATTTAAATATCAAGGAGCCACAGTAAGGATCACTCAGGACCTGGCTACATTAACTTTAAGGGATCGAAGGGCCTGGAACTAGATATTTTGAAGAGCATGGGAGCTTGGAATGCAGCCAAGAATCTACTTTCCTGCAAAGCTGAGCATTCTCTTCCAGAGAAAAAGATGGACATTTAATGAAATGGAAGAATTCCAAAAATTTCTGATGGAAAGACCAAAGCTAAACAGAAAATTTGGGCATCAAACAGGAGGTTCAAGAGACACATGAAAAGGTAAAAAAAGGGGGGGGTGGTAAAAGAAAAAAAATTGCAATCCAGTAAATTGAAACTGGCTATATCCCAGCATGGGGGTAAAAAAAAGATTCTCATAAACCTTGAGAAATGTAACTCTAACAGAGAGAAGACACCTAGCCAGAAATGATGGACATTCATGACCTATCCATGAGACTACTATCTAATGGCATATAACTGGCTTTAACCCCACTTGGGAAAAAGACTCTAATAACTCTCAGGAATTTTGACTCTATTCGATAGAATATACAGAACTAAAAGGGAAACACACTTAGAATTTTCTATGACTTAGATAGAATGATCTAAAAAAAACACTACTGCCCTTAAAAGGGGGACAGGAAAGAGATGGGAGGAGGGAGGGGATTAAATGGGGTAAATCTCATTACACTAAGAGTTACAAAAAACCTATGGTAATAGTGGGGAAGAAGGGAGCAGAGGAAAAACACCTGAATCTTCTTCTCATCAGACTTGGCTTAAAGTCAACCTACATATACTCAGTTAACTTATAAAATACCTAACCTTTCAAGTATTAAAAGGAGAAAAGGGGAGGGGGGACAGAGAAAGGGAAGGGGAGTGGGGGAAATAAGGGGAAATAACAAAAGGAAGGGAAGGGAAAAAGGGAAAGGGGAAAGAAAGGGGAGGGTGTGATATAGGAGGGAAAACATACTGAAGGGGTTGGTTTTCAGAAACAAAAGACTGGGGAATATAGATAAAAGCGGGGAAGGGGGAAAATACAAACAGAGGGAAGACAGCATGGAGGGCAATAAAGAATTAGTAATCATAACCTTGAATGTTAATGGGATAAACAATCCCTTAAAACGTAAGCAAATAGTAGAGTGGATTAAAAACAAGAATCCTACAATATGCTGCTTACAAGAAACTAATTTGAAGCAGAGAGATACATATAGAGTAAAGGTAAAAGGCTAGAGCAAAATATATTTTGCTTCAGCTGAAGTAAAAAAAAGCAGGAGTAGCAATCATTATCTCAGACAAAGCAGCAGCAAAAATAGATGGTATTAAAAAGAGATAAGGAAGGAAACTTTATCCTCCTAAAAGCTACCATAGACAATAAAGTCATTTCAATATTGAATATATATATATATGCACCCAGTGGGACAGCACCCAAATTCTTAGAGGAGAAGCTGAAAGAATTACAGGAAGACATAGATAGCAAAACTCTACTAGTGGGAGACCTCAACCTCCCATTAACAGATCTAGATAAATCGAATCGTAAAACAAACAAGCAAGAAATTAGGGAGGTAAATAGATTGTTAGAAAAATTAGATATGGTAGACTTATGGAGGAAACTGAATGGGGATAGAAAGGAATATACCCTTTTCACTGCAGTACATGGAACTTATACAAAAATTGACCATGTACTAGGACATAAAAACCTAATGATGAACTGCAGAAAGGCAGAAATAGTGAATACATCTTTCTCAGATCACAATGCAATAAAAGTCATATGCAATACTGGGCCAAGGAGATATAGACCCAGAACAAATTGGAAACTGCATAAGCTCATTTTAAATAATGAGTGGACTAAAAAACAAGTTACAGAAAGAATTATACATTTTATCCTAGAAAATGATAATAATGAAACAACATACCAAAACCTATGGAATTCATTCAAAGTGACTCTCAGGGGATATATTATAGCTCTAAATGCTTATATGAATAAATTGGAGAAAGAGGAAATCAATGAACTAAACATGCAACTAAAAAAATTAGAGAAAGAACAAATAAAAAATCCCCAATTAAGTACCAAATTGGAAATTCTAAAAATTAAAGGAGAAATTAATCAAATTGAAAGCAAAAAAACTATTGAATTAATAAATAAAACCAAAAGTTGGTATTATGAAAAAAACAATAAAATTGATAAACCTCTGGTCAATTTGTTTAAAAAAAAAGAAAGAATAAAACCAAATTGCTAGTATCATAAATGAAAAAGGTGAACTCGCCACCAATGAGGAGGAAATTAAAATAATAATTCAAAATTATTTTGCCCAACTCTATGCCAATAAATTTGATAATCTAAGTGAAATGGATGAATATTTACAAAAATATAAGTTGCCTAGGTTAAATGAAGAAGAGATTAAAAACCTAAACAACCCTATCTCAGAAAAAAGAAATTCAACGAGCCATTACTGAACTCCCTAAAAAAAAAAATCCCCAGCGCCTGATGGATTCACAAGTGAATTCTACCAAACATTTAAGGAACAATTGGTTCCAATCCTATATAAACTTTTTGGAAAAATAGGGAAAGATGGAACTCTGCCTAACTCTTTCTATGAAACCAATATGGTACTGTTACCTAAACCAGGAAGAATTAAAACAGAGAAAGAAAATTATAGACCTATCTCCCTGATGAATATAGATGCAAAAATCCTAAATAAAATCTTAGCAAAATGATTACAAGTCATCACTAGGATAATATATTATGATCAAGTAGGATTTATTCCAGGAATGCAGGGTTGGTTCAATATTAGGAAAACTGTTAGTTTACTCAATTATATCAACAACAAACCTATCAGAAATCATATGATCACATCAATAGATGCTGAAAAAGCTTTTGACAAAATACAGCATCCATTTGTATTAAAAACACTAGAGAGTGTAGGAATAAATGGACTGTTCCTTAAAATAATTAGCAGTATCTATCTGAAACTATCAACAAGCATTATATTCAATGGGGAGAGGCTAGAGGCATTCCCATATGATCAGGGGTGAAACAAGGGTGCCCATTATCACCACTACTATTCAATATTGTATTAGAAATGTTAGCATCAGCAATTAGAGAAGAAAAAGAAATTAAAGGAATTAGAATTGGGAAGGAAGAGACAAAACTCTCACTCTTTGCAGATGACATGATGGTCTACCTAGAGAATCCCAAGAAATCATCTAAAAAACTACTGGAAACAATTAGCAATTTTAGCAAAGTTGCAGGTTATAAAATAAACCCTCATAAATCCTCAACTTTTCTATATATGTCTAGCAAGAAACAGCAGGAAGAGCTAGAAAGAGAAATCCCATTCAAAGTAACCTCAGACAATATAAAATATTTGGGAGTCTATTTGCCAAGACAGACTCAGAATCTTTTGGAAAACAATTATAAAACACTTCTCACACAAATTAAATCACATTTAAATAACTGGGCAAATATCAACTGCTCATGGATAGGTAGAGCTAATATAATAAAAATGACAATTCTACCAAAACTAAACTATCTGTTCAGTGCCCTACCAATCAAAATTCCAAAAAAATTACTTTAACGAGTTAGAAAAAATTGTAAGTAAATTCATATGGAGAAATAAAAAGACAAGAATTGCCAGGAGCTTAATGAAAAAAGTGCAAAAGGAGGTGGCTTAGCCCTACCAGACCTAAAATTATATTATAAAGCATCAGTCATCAAAACTGTTTGGTATTGGCTAAGAAACAGAGTGGTAGACCAGTGGAATAGATGAGGTGTAAAAGCGGGAGATGATTATAGTAATCTGCTGTTTGATAAACCCAAAGAGTCTGGCCATTGGGATAAAAACTCCCTCTTTGCTAAAAATTGCTGGGAAAATTGGAAGTTAGTATGGAAGAAACTTAGATTAGACCAATGCCTCACACCCTTTACCAAGATAAGATCCAAATGGTTACAGGACACAGACATAAAAAACAATACTATAAGCAAATTAGAAGATCAAGGACTAGTCTACTTGTCAGATCTATGGAAAGGGGAATAGTTTATAACTAAGGAAGTGTTGGAGAACATCACCAAAAACCAATTAGATGATTTCGATTACATTAAATTAAAAAGCTTTTGCACAGATAAAACCAATGTAACCAAGATCAAAAGAAATGTAGTAAATTGAGAAACGATCTTTACAACTAATGATTGTGACAAAGGACTCATTTCTAAAATATACAGAGAACTGAGTCATATTTTTAGAACAAAAAGCCATTCCCAAATTGACAAATGGTCAAAGGATATGCAAAGGCAATTTACAGATGAGGAGATCAAAGTAATCCATAGCCATATGAAAAAATGCTCTAAATCATTAATTATTATAGAAATGCAAATTAAAGCTTCCCTGAGGTACCACCTCACATCTCTCAGATTGGCCAGTGTGACCAGGAAGGATAATGATCATTGTTAGAAGGGCTGTGGGAAATCTGGGATACTATTACACTGTTGGTGGAGCTGTGAACTCATCCAACCCTTCTGGAGAGCTATTTGGAACTATGCCCAAAGGGCAACAAAAATGTGCATACCCTTTGACCCAGCAATACCACTACTGGGTCTATACTCTGAAGAGATGAGGAAAAAGGGTAAAAACATCACTTGTACAAAAATATTTATAGCAGCCCTGTTTGTGGTGGCAAAGAATTGGAAATCCAGTAAATGTCCTTCAATTGGGGAATGGCTTAGCAAACTGTGGTATATGTATGTCATGGAACACTATTGTTCTATTAGAAACCAGGAGGGAAGGGATTTCAGGGAAACCTGGAGGGATTTGCATGAACTGATGCTGAGTGAGATGAGCAGAACCAGAAAAGCACTGTATACCGTAACAGCAACATGGGAGTGATGTTCAAGTTTTAAGTACTTGCTCATTCCATCAGTGCAACAATCAGGAACAATTTTGGGCTGTCTGCAAAGGAGAGGACCATCTGTATCCAGATAAGGAGCTGTGGAGTTTGAACAAAGTACAAGGACTATTCCCTTATTTTAGAAAAAAAAAACAGATAGCTTTTTGTCTGATCTTGTTACCTCTTAGACTTCTCTTTAAGGATATGATTTCTCTCTTATCACACCCAATTTGGATCAAGGTACAACATGGAAACAAAGTAAAGACTGACAGTGCATTCTGTGGCGGGGGGAGGGGGGAGGGAAACAAGATTGGGGGAAAAATGTAAAACTCAAATAATATCTTTAATAAAAAATAAATTTTAAAAAAATGAGAAGGAAAAGGACCTATATGAATAAGAATATTTATTGTAGTTCTTTTCTGGTGGCAAGGAATTAGAAATTGAGGGGATGCCCTTCAGTTAGGAAATGATTAAAGAAATTGTGGTATGTGACTATTATAGAATGCTATTCTGCTATGATGAGCAGAATGCATTCAATAAAAGCTATAAAGATTACATGAGCAGATGCAATGTGAAATTGACTGTATGCAAAGTAATAGCAATATTGTAGGATAATCAGCTGTGAATGACTTGGCTTTTCTCAGCAGTGCTGTGACCCAAGACAACTCTGAGGGAATTATGATAAAAATGAGTCCCAGATAGAGAGCTAATGTTACCTGTATACAGATTGAAGCATACTTCTTTTTTTTAAACTTTATTTTTCTTGAGGTTTCTTTTTTTTTGGTAGGGGTGTCTATGTTTTCTTTCACAACATGACTTTAATGGAAATGTTTTGCATGACTACACATTTCTAACCTCTCTCAAATTACTAGCTTTCTCAATGATGGAGTGGGGTGGGAAGAAGGGAGACAATTTGGAACGCAAAAGTTTTTTGTTTTTGTTTTTTTAGGTTTTTGCAAGGCAAATGGGGTTAAGTGGCTTCCCCAAGGCCACACAGCTAGGTAATTATTAAGTGTCTGAGGCTGGCTTGGAACTCAGGTACTCCTTACTCCAGGACCAGTGCTCTATCTACTGCGCCACCTAGCTGCCCCCTCAAAAGTTTTTTAAATGAATATTAAAACTTGTTTTGACATGTAGCTAAAGAAAAATATCTATAAAATTTTCTTGTTTTCTCAATGAGTGGAAAGGGAGAGAATTGAAAACACAAATTTTTTAAAGATATTAAAACTGTTTTACATGTAACTGGGGGAAAATAAAATATTAACTTAAGAATCCTAGAAAATCAATGGAATTAATAACTTCATCACCTCAGAAGAATATAAAATAAATCTATATAAATCATCATCATATTTTTGTGTATTAGCAAAGAAAAGCCAGCAGGATTGTTGGTGGAGTTGTGAATTGATCTAGCCATTCTGAAGGGCAATCTGAAACTATGCCCAAAGAACAATAAAACTGATCATACTCTTTGATCCAACAATACCAATACTAGTTTATATTCCAAAGCAATCATAAAAAATGAGAAAAGTCTCACATGTTCAAAAATGTTTATAGTAGCTCTTTTTGTAGTGGCAAAGAATTAGAAATTGAGGGTATACCCATTAAATGGGGAATGACTGAGCAAGTTATGGCATATGAATATCATGTAGTACTATTATTTCATAAGAAATCATGAGAAGCATGGAAAGACTTTCATGAACTGATACTTAATGAAGTGAGTAGAACCAAGAAAACATTGTACATATTAACAACACAGTGAGATGATCAACTATGATAGATGCAGCTTCTCTCAGCAGTTCAGTGATCAAGAGACCTGCTGTAGATAATGCATCCACATCTAGAGGGAAAAAAAACTACAGAGACTGAATACTGAGCAAAGCATGCTATGTTTGCTTTTTTTTAAAATCACATTTTTGGGGGCAGCTTAGTGGAAAAGTGGGTAGAGCACCAACCCTGAAGTAAGAGGAGCTGAGTTCAAATCTGACCTCAGGCACTTAATAATTACCTAGTTGTGTGACCTTGGGGAAGTCACTTAACCCCACTGCCTTGCAAAAAATAAAAACAAAAAAGCCTCTCTTTTTGTTTTTCCTTTCTCTCTCTCATGTTTTTTTCTTTCCCCTTAGTTCTAATTCATCTTTCACAATATGACTAATATGTAAATATTTTAAACAGGAATGTACTTGTATAACTTTTACCAGACTGTTTGCTGCCACGGGGAGGGAAGAAAATGTGGTAGAAAAATGTGGAACTCATAAATTTGCAAAAGAATGAATGTTGAAAACTAATATTGTATGAAATTGGAAAAATAAAATATTATAAAATTTAAATTAAAAAGGAAAAAAGAAAAATCATTAGGAAAAGATAGAAAAATTCCACTCAAAATAATTACAGAATGTATTAACTATTGGGGGGGGGGAGGATTGCAAGGCAATGGGGTTAAATGATTGCCCTAGGTAATTATTAAGTGTCTGAGGCTGAATTTGAACTCAGATCCTCCTGGTTCCAGGGCCAGTGCTCTATCCACTTCCCACCTAGCTGACCCAGTATATATATTAACTATTTAGCATCCATATATCAAGACACACACACACACACACACACACACACACACACACCACACGAAATATATTGATACAACTTAAAAATACTGTTTGCACAATAAAAGAAAGACCTGAATTATTAGTTTTTAAGAATAATAGTCATTCTCCTTGATAAATAGACAAAGGATATGAATAGAAGGAAGTTTATTAAGAAGCATACTAAGGAAAAAATGTTTCAAATCATTAGTAATTTGAAAAATACTGATTAAAACTCTGAGGTTCAACCTCATACCCATTAAGTAACCAAAAATGGCAAAAAAGTTAAATAAGTTTGTTGAAGGGGAATGCAAGAATACAGACAAACTCCTAAAAGAACTATGATTTGGTCTCAGTATTCTGAGCAATCTGGAAAACTACACCTAAAAATATATATATACCTTTTGACCCAATAATAATACTTGTTTATGATACAAAGAGAAAAGAAATACAAATATATTCAAAAAGTCACAATTTTTATCAAAAAAATTGAAACAAAATGAGTGCCCATCAGTTGGAGACTGGCTAAACAAATTCATGAATGTGATGGAACATTATATTGTCACAAGAAACAGTAAAAGGGATGAATTGGGAGAAATCGGGGAAGATCAGTAATGAAATAATAGAATTAAGCTAAATGAAATATAAGGTTCATTCTATTTCTAAATCTGTAATGCTATGAAGTAGTTTTTGTTGTAAGGGAGTAGCCAATGAGAGTTCAGTTCTGAGAATGTGTAAAAGTGCCTGATGATTTGGAATAGAAGAGCTATAATCCATTTCTGATAATGTATAGGTTGTTTCTGATCTGTTAACTATACAGACTTTTGATTGGTTGCCAGATGATAATGTATAGTTCTTGGTTGTTTCTGATCTGTTAACTATACAGATTTTTGATTGGTTGCCAGATAAGAACTTGTACAATGAAAAAACACTGACCAAATTTCTTTATAACTGCTGCAGATAGGAAAAGAAAGCTAGCAACAGTGGTTCCCTTTCCGTACTCAGGTCTGGATGACTTATGATGTATGAAAATATGGCTAAATGAATTATGATATAATTGATAGGTTGTAATGGTGTAATAGTTACCATGCTATAAGAAATGATGAAGGGAAGTTTCAAAGAAACCTGGGAACTATTGCATTTATTGATGCAGAGTGATAGTCATGTCTTTCACATTTGATCATCATTATATTGCTATTACTGTACATAATAATTTCCCAGTTCTCTCACTTCACTTTGCATTGGTTGATATGTCTTATTTTGTTTCTTTTCTGAAACCACCCCACTCATAATTTCTTATTGCACAATACATCACAATTAATTGCCACAACTTGTTCAGTCATTCTTCATTTGGATGAGTACTGAACTGGTCTAATCATTATGGAAAACAACCTGGAATTATGTCAAAGGATAATACAACTATGCATATCCTTTGATCCAGAAATGCCATTACTAGGTCTTTATCCCAAAGAGATCAAAGAAAAAAGAAAAGGACCAAATATGCAAAAAAAAATATTTATAGCAGCTCTTTTTGTATGCACACACACAGAGAGATATATCAAACAAGACATTTATCAGAAAAAATGCTGAAAAATATTTTGATATTACTTCATTGTCTATGGTATCTTTTATCAAACTTTAGTTTCCCTAATTAACTCTTTCAAATAGGTCAATTTTTGCTTTTGTTTTGTCTGAAATAATGATTGCCACACCTATCATCATTTCAGCTGAAGCGCATTAGATTCTGCTCCAACCCTTTATTTTAAATCTGAGATTGTCTTTCTCTTTCAAGTGTGTCTCTTATACATGACAAATTGTTGAATTCTGATTTCTAATTCATTCTGCTATTCACTACCCTCTATGAGCTAGCTTATTCCATTCACATTCACAGTTATGATCATTTCTCTTCATCCATTTTCTTCTGTTTATCCTTTTCTTTCTCTTTTTATACTGATCCTTCTTAAATGTTTGTCTTTCATCTGACCATAACCTCCTCCAAACTGCTCTTTTCCTTATAATTTCCCCCTTCTGTATTTCTTATAACCTCCTATCTCTTTATGAGTAAGATAGATTTCTTTACCCAACTGTGAATATATATTCTCGATTTGCACCAATGTATTGTCCACCATTTCTCTATTATAAAAGCTCTCCCTTGTGTACTTCCTTTATGTGAGAACATTTTTCCCATTCTACCTGTCTCTTCATCCTTCTCTTTCATTAAATATCTATTTTTTCCTTGAATGATTATACTAAGTGCTGCTGGGCAGGTTAATTTTGGTTGTAATCTTGGCTCCTTTGCCTTCTAGAATATCATCATATCCCAAGCCTCCTGTATCTTTAATGTGGAAGTCACTAAATCTTGTGTGATTCTGACTATGGTTCCACAATATTTGAATTCTTTCTTTCTGATTGCTTGCACTATTTTCTCTTTGACTTGAATTTGGCTATAATATCCCTGGATGTTTGAGGATTTCTTTCAGGATATCAACAGATTCTTTTAATTTCTATCTTACCATATGAAATCTAAGATATTGGGGGCAGTTTTCCATGATAATTTCTTGAAAATGATGTCTAAGCTCCTTCTTTGGTCATAGCTTTCAGGTAGTTCAACAAATTTTTGTTTTTAGATTTTTCAAGGCAATGGGGTTAAGTGGCTTGCCCAAGGCCACATGGCTAGGTAATTACTAAGTGTCTGAGGTCACATTTGAACCCAGGTACTCCTGACTCCAAGGCCAGTGCTCTATCCACTGTGCCACCTAGCCACCCCTAGTTCAACAATTATTAAATTATCTCTTCTTGATCTGTTTTGTCAGGTCTGATTTTTTTTCCAGTGACATATTTCACATTCTTTGATTTTTATTCTTTTGACATAGATTCATTAGCTTCCACTTGTCAATTCTAATTTTTTTAAGGTTTTTGCAAGGCAATAGGGTTAAGTGGCTTGCCCAAGGCCACACAGCTAGGTAATTATTAAGTGTCTGAGACCAGATTTGAACTCAGGTACTCCTGACTCCAGGGCCGGTGCTCTATCCACTGTGCCACCTAGCTGCTCCCAATTCTAATTTTTAAGGGAGTTTCTTCAGTGACCTCTTATAATTCTTCTTACATTTGGTCATTTCTACTTTTTAAGGAATTTTTTTCTTCAGTGAATTATCATCACCATCCAGAATTTTCTTCTTTTACCAAACTGTTAATTCTCTTTTTCATAATTTTCTTATTTTGTTGCATCAATTTCATTCCTTTTCCCAATTATTCCTCTACAACCTTCAATACTGTTTTAAAACTTTTGGAATTCTTTCTGACCTTGGATCCAGTTAGGGTTTTTTCTTTAAGAATTCGCTTGTACTCTTCATATTGTTGTCTTCTTAAGAGTTTATGTCTTGTCTTTCTCTGCCAACGTAATAATTGTTTTATTGTCTAAGTTTAGGGGGTTATTTTGTCATTGTCCAGCTTACTTCTTGACTTTGAATTTTATGTTAAAGTTTGACTCTTTTAACCCAGGAATGAGGAGATACTTTCCTAAGCTTTAGATGGTTTCATGTTGCTGTTTTCAGAGCTAGTTCTGGAAGTCTGCAACTTTTTGGTGCTTCCAAATTGGTGCTATCCTGGGACAGGTATGGTGATTGCTCTCCTTGTCTGCCTACTGGTCTTTTTCCCAGGAAATGCCCCGGTCTCCTCCAGTTACACTAATTCTCCTTTTGATCCTGGAGCTATGAACAGGGAAATAGGGATCTATTTCCCTGTTGAAAATGATCATAAGCATATCTCTCTGCTCTGGAACTGTGACATAAATCTGCTTATAGTCAGCAGAATTGTTAATCAGTGCCAACTATGCCTAATGGCCGCAAAGGGTCTGTAATTTTTTTTCTAATCAGTTGTATGACTCCTTAACTATCTGGACTGAGAATGCCCAAAGCTGCTGTTGCTGCTGCTGTCTCGGTAGCCTTGAAAGCCGCATCACAAGTCAGTGTTGCAAAACTCTCCTGCTAAGTTTTCTTAGGCTGGAAAAGTGTCTTCCTCTGTTATTTTATTAGTTCTGGCATTCCAAAATTCAATTGAGGCCTTATTTATAAGTTGTTTTGAGGAAATGTTGAGGGAGTTCACTAGGATCCAGCCTGTACTCCTTCATATTGACTCAACCCATATCAATCCCAGGAACCTCATTCTGTAGAAGCACAAACATCAGTCAAACATCATAGCCCACCTAGAAATTTTTGCGATGATTTTGTATTCAAGGTACCAAGAAATGAAGTCAATAGCCTCAACCTATATTACTTGTATCATTCCAGTCTCAAAAACTGTTTCAATATTGATTTTTCACATTGTTATAGTTTCTCTCAGTTTCTTTCCTCTCTTCCTATCAGATAACCTTCCTATTTAACAAATAGTAATTTTTAAAGTTAAAAAGGGGGGGGGGGGCAACTAGGTGGTGCAGTGGTTAGAGCACTGGCCCTGGAGTCAGGAGGGTCTGAGTTCAAATTTGATCTCAGACACTTAATACTTATTTAGTTTTGGGCCCTGGGCAAGTCACTTGACCCCATTGCTTTGCAAAAACAAACCAGCAAAAAATAAAAATAAAAAGGGGGAGGGAATTCAGCACAACTCATCAACACATGGAAAAACTCCAGTAAAGAAGTAGAGCCAAACGGCAGAGTAGTGAGTAGTGTAGTGAGTTTCCCTCCTTCAAAAAGATCTAGCAAATGCACCTGCACCATACCAAAAACTGATGGAGAGATTAAGAAAAAATCATGAGTCATTTGTGCAGTCCAGTTTTACATAGAGACAGACATAAATGTCATGAACACTAAGGACAGAAGTAGCTAGGAGCATATAACATGTAAAGCACTCTAGGACCCAGGGAGAGACTGTGCTCCAGGGCAAGAGGAGAATCCATAACATGCTGGTACAGTATCAGACACATTATAGGGTTACTGTGACCAGGACAAGTACCCATTAACAACTTTGTTGCCCACAGTCCTATTCTGGGTCACAGATCTAGATTGAACTGAGTAAGACAACTGGACATTGGCATTCCTAGGTAGAAAGGCCCTGGGTTGTTTACTGAAAAAGGAGGAAGTTCAAAAATCAGCAGCAGTAGTAATGAAGCTCGGACCCCAGTCATTTCCAGATCATAGGAATAACCAAGAAGGAATTTCAGAAGAAAGAAAAACCTATAATTAGGTTTCTGAACTGAGAGCTTTTCAATTGGTTGAAAGGGGCTGAATCCAGTAGCAGTCTGTTATTGTTCAGATACAAACAAATAACAGGTACTTGAAGAGTTCAGAGTTTTGATCAGAACATTTTGTGAGCACTGAAAGTTTTTAGGTCCCTATCCTTTCCCTGAGGTCTTGGAAAAACGCAACATTCAGTACACCCCCAAAAGAAGAAACAGAACCATTTCAAAATACTAATATATTGGAAGAGATGAAGCAAAAGTTTAAAAAGTTAAAGAAGTTTCCATAAGAGATTTGAGGGTGCTTGGAAAAAAATGAAAGAGAAATGAACTTTGGGAGAAAGTATTGGAAAATAAATTAACATGTTTGCACAGGAGGTGCAAAACATTGTTCAAGCAACATATTCCCTAAAAATTAGAACAAGTGAAATAGAAGAAATGATTCCATGAGAGCCACAAGAAATATTAAAACAAGTCAAAAGACTAAAAATATGCAAGAAAATATAAGAAATTTAATAACAAAAACAATTGATCTAGAAAACACTGAATCAAATTGAGAAGCTTTGGATTACCTGAACATCATGCTCAAAATAAAAGAGCCTAGATATTACATTTCAAGATTTTTTTCTCTTTAATATAAATTACATGTACAAATTCTTAACATTCATTTTTAGGTTTTACATGCTTATGTTTTATATATTATATATATGCTCATGTTAAACATAATTCTATTATTAGTCATGTAGTGAAAGAAGAACCAGAATCATGAAAAATTTTTAAAAAGATAAAAAAAGTAAAAGTAATATGCTTTGATCTGCATTCAGACTCCATAATTCTTTCTCCGGATGTGGATGGCATTTTCCATCCACAAATCTTGTAGAATTGTCTTTGATCCTTGTATTACTGAAAAGAGACATTGTAGTTGATCATCATACCATGTTGTTGTTATTACTATGTACTCCTTCTCCTCTTACTTTGCTCAGCATTAGTTCACATAATACTTTACCAGGTCTTTTTAAATCTGCCTGCTCATAATTTCTTATTGAGCAATAGTATTCCATTATATTCATATACTACAACTTGTTCAGCCATTCTTCAATTGATGGGCATCCCCTCAATTTTTAATTCTTTGCCACCACATAAAAGAACTGCTATGAATATTTTTGCACACGTGTGTCCTTTTCCCTTTTATAATGATCTCTTTGGAATACCCACCTTATAGTGGTATTGCTGGATTCAAGGGGTATTCAGTTTTATGGACTTTGGGTTTAGTTCTAAATTGTTTTCCAGAATGGCTGAATCAGTTCACAACTCATCCAAAAATACAATAGTGTCCCAGTTTTCCCACATTCCCTCCAACATTTATTATTTTCTTTTTCTGTCATATTAACCAATCTGATGTTCTCTATCTCTTCTTTGGCCATAAATTCTCTTCTCCATATAGCTGACAGGCAAACTATTCCTTGCTCTCCTATTTGGTTTGTGGTATCATTCTTTATGTCTAATTCTTGTACCTATTTTCTTGGTGTAGTGGGTGAGATATTGGCCTCTGACTAGTTTATGTCATGCTTCTTCCCAGTTTTCTCAGTAGTTTTAGTCAGATTGTGAGTTCTTATCCCAGAAGCTGGAGGTTTTGGGTTTATCAAACAATAGATTACTTATAGTTCTTTACTACTGTGTCTTTATACCTAATCTATTCCACTGATCCTCTATTCTATTTCTTAGTCAGTACCAGATAGTTTGGATGATTACTGCTTCATATCTTAGCTTTAGATCTATTATTACTAGGACACCTTTCTTTGCATTTTTTTCATTAATTCCCCTGATAATTTGACAATTTGTTCCTCCAGATGAATCAGATGAATTTTGTTACTATTTTTTCTAGCTCTATAAAATATTTTTGACTGAATATAGATATGAGACTGAATAAGTAGATTAATTTAGGTAAAATTATTTTTTATTGTATTAGCCTGGCCTACCCAAGAACAATTAATATTTTCCAATTGTTTAGATTTGACTTTGTGTGAAAAGTGTTTTGTAATTGTGTTCATAATTCTTTTATCTTGACAGATAGATTCCCAAATAATTTATATTGTCTACAGTTATTTTAAATGAAATTTCTCTTTCTATTTTTTGCAATTAGACTATTGGAAATACATAGAAATGCCAATGATTTATGTGTGTTTATTTTATAACTTACAACTTTGCTAAAGTTGTAAATTGTTTCAAGCCGTTTTTAAAGTTGATTCTCTACGTATACTATCATATCATCTACAGGAGTAATAGTTATTTTAAGAAACCTTAAAAGAAAGTTGTCCAAATGGACAGTTGTACCATCAAAGTAGAAATAGGAAAAAAAATTCATCAAATTACTTCCTAAAAGAAATCTTAAGTGAAAACTCTAAGGAAAATCATAGCCCAAATTCTGTTTCAGGGTACAGAAAAAAATACTCAAGTAGCCAGAAGGAAAGAATTCAAATATGGAAGGAGCCTAGTTGGAATCACACACGATTTAGCAGACGCCCCTATGAAAGAGCAGAAAAGTTGGCATACGATATTCCAAAAGGCAAAAAAATATAAGCTTAAAGCCAAGAATAACTTACCCAGTAAAACCAAGTATAATAATAAAGGAATCTTTAGAGAAAGTGATGATTTCCAAGTATTCCTGATGAAAAAGCCCAATAGAGCTGCATGGAAACTGGAGGACAAACACAGGAATGAAGAGAAACATTAAAAAGTAAACATGAATGAACAATGACAAAGGACAAAACAGGTGTAGGTGAGACATTACATATAGCTACATCACATATAATATGGGGATGTTGTATGGCCCAAAGAGATGCAGAATAGACAATGCTAGCCTCTTCTTCACCTACCTTTTCTACAAGGGAAAGTTTATTTCCTGTCTGGAGGGGAAGCAGAAAGTTCTGGCCAGAGGCTGCCACTCTACTCTACTCAGAGAAAAAGGGTATTAGGCTAGAATCATATCCATCATCCCTAAATAGTATTAGGCTAGGTGATGTAATTTTCAGGTTGTAACTAACGTTTTAACATTTTTCATTATTGGGGGGAAGCAGAACCCCAAGTTTCATTCTTTTCACTAAATACCAGTCCCATGATAAACACACATAGCAACTAGCCAAGAAACACATTTATCCAAATAGCAAAAGTAAAGTCAGAGAAAGTAAGGTAACTCAATCAAGAGAGTGCTCTAGAATTCACCCTAGAGGAAGTTCCCTAAGTCTCTAATGAAACAATTTGGGGATGGAGTTATGATAAATAATGCCAGATCCTCCCTTATAGGCTTCTTCCCAGTCTTTACTTTCAATAATGTGAAGCAGGGTTGACATCTTTCATCTTCTCTCTTGCAAATGGCAGCCAGAAACTTCAAAAGTAACTGCAGTGTGATGATCAATTTTGAAAAACTTAGCTCTCATCAGCAGTACAATGATCAAATGCATTTCTAAAATACTTGTGATGAAAAATACAATCCACATCCAGAAAAAGAACTAATAGAGTCTGAATGCATAGCAAAGCATACTATTTCCCATTTTATGCTTTATTTTTTCCCTCACATGTTTTACCCCTTTTGTCTGATTCTTCTTTTATAAAATGACTAATTTGAAAATATGTTAAACATGATTGTACATGTATAATAACAGATGACTTGCTGTCAAGGGGAGGAGGAAGGGAAGGAGGGAGAAAATGTGGAAGTCGAAATCTTACCCAAAAATGAATGTTAAGGGAAATTCTGGGATAATAGTGTAGTAGATTAAAAAAATTCCCAAGCTCTCTAGATTCCCTCCACTGACAAGTCAAAACTCTCATGATGAAATTAGAATGGTTAAAAATGAACAAAAATTGGGTCAAGAGACAAGCCCTAGGGGCAATTGAGTTAGAAAGTAGCCTTCTCAATCACAGGAATTTTCATCTCATGACTGTATGGGGAATCAGGCATCTGTGGGGGCTGGAGATGGGGAAGAGAAGGAACTTTTGTTGATAAAGGATGCCAGGCCCAGCTGTGGAGGTGAGACAAGAAGGACCCACCCAGAACATGCCTGGTAAGTATAGAAGCAGTGGTTCGGAACACTGCTGGCTGATGACACTTATTAGAACTGAGTTCTTGGTCTTGGACCCAGACCAGTGGGTAGAATGGAAGGTTATAGCTACTGGAGGGTTCTCAAGGAGAAAGAGCATTTCCATCACTGTAGTTTGGAGGAGAAAAAGAGTGCATAAATTGGGCCCATGATAAAGCTCCTGAGGCCAGAGGCACCAACCCCACCCACAAGATTAGAGGTGACTCTAGCAATAAATTGCTAAAATTTTTTATTTTGAAATGAGCAGGCTAAGGAGAAAGAACCCAACCATAGAAGGTTACTATGGGGATAGAGAAAAGTGGGATTTGTCTTCAGAGGAAGATGCTAAAGTAAAAAAAGCCTCTTCTACCCCCCCCCCAAAAGAGTAATGTCAAATGGTTACCTGTTCAAAAAGAATTCATAGAGAAACAAAAAAAGATCTTAAAAATCAAATAAGAGAGATTTGGAAAAAACTAAAACTAAAAATAAGAATACTCCAAGAAAAATATTAAAATAATGGGGTTAAGTGACTTGCTAGGTAATTATTAAGTGTTTGAGACCAGATTGAAATTCAGAGTCCTCCTGACTCCAGGGCCAGTGCTTTATCCACTGCACTACCTAATTGTCCTAGAAACTCAGACTCTTAAGAAAATGACTATTTGAAAATCAGAATTGAGTAAAACGAAATCAGTTAGACAAAAAAAAAATAAGACAAAATATAAAGAATGAAGAAATAGAAGGTGAAACACCTCTCAGCATATTTGGAGACTAGGTAAAAAAGAGATAATGAGAAAAATAAGATCTATCTGAAAGCTATGATCAAAAAGAAGAATCACAATACAAGAAATAGAGAAAACTGTTCTGAAGTATTAGAACAGTAAGGGAAAGTAGAAAGCAACCAGCTGACAGATAAACCTCATTCTCCTCTGGACTGATCAAAAGAAGGAATAATACACATAAACAGATGTTTGGATATAAAGAAATTGCACTCAACTAAGAAATAAAAGGCAAAAGGGAGGAGAAGAAGGGAATTAAAGGGATGATAGATTAATGGAAAGATTTTTGTTGTTTAGTCATCTCAATCATGTCCAACGCTTTCTGATCCCAATTTATGGTTTTCTTGTCAAATTCAGATTAGTTTAACATTTCCTTCACTTTGAGGAAACTGAGGCAAATAGGGTTAAATGACTTGCCCAGAGATCACATAGCTAGAAAGTGTCTGAGGCCAGATTCGAACTCAGGAAAATGAGTTTTCCTGACTCCACGGCTGGCAATCTCTCCATGGTACTACTTAACTGCCCCTAGAATGACTATTAATCTTCTATATATATTTGTTAATTGTTTATAAATCTTAGATAGTGGATCTCTACCAGAGAATGTGCAAAGAATTTTTCTCCATTTGATAACTTTCCTTTTTATCCTAGGAGCATTAATTGTACCTATGTAAAAATTTTTAGTTTCATGTAATAAAAGTGATCTATTTTATCATTTCTAAATATCTCTGTGGCTTTTCTGGTTCAGAATAAATCTATTCATGCTGAAAGAGGTGTGTGATCTGAATCTTTTAAATTGTTTCTCATATAGTCTTTTTATTGCTATTTCAGTTGCTCTTTATGTCTTCATTTTATAATTTTTAGTTTAATTTTATTGGTTTTCTTTGTCATATTTTAAGTTCCAAAATCTCTCCCCTCCCCCTCCCAAACCTGCATTAGAGAAGGCCACCATTTGACACAGATAGAAATATATAATATATGTAAAAAACAAATGTGTGTGAAAATGTGTACATATATACATACATACACATATAAGTAAAACCATACAATGCATACTTGTATGTAGAGGGCCAGCCCCTGGGAGTGATAATCACATATCCTTGGTGACTTTTTCCATCAAAGATATGTATGGATTATGGCTCATTATATGGATCCATTGGCTCACCAGTGAACCCTGACCTGGGATAATCTGTGGTTCCGGAGGTGGTTGTAAAAGGTTTTACTGACAGAGAAGTATGCAGATTTCTAAGAACAAATATTGTAAATTTACCCAGGAAATTGTGAAACTGGGTCTCCTTTAACCAGTCATTCCTGAGATAAGTTTTTGCTATAAAAAGTATGAGTTTCCAAAAATAAAGTTGATAGATTTTAATTTCCCAACCTTTTGTGTTTGGGTATGTTTTTCTACCCGACCTCTTGGAAATTCATGTCCAGACCCACACCAGAGCTATGGCGGGCTACACTTCTATTTATCAATTCTTTCTCTGGAGGTGGATATGATCTTTCTTCATAAGTTATTCATAGTCATTCATATTCTTCATAAATTATTTGAGTATTTATTATACCCCCCCAATTACTTAATCATTCACAATTATTCTTCACACAATATTGCTGTTGCTGTATACAACATTCTCGGGGCTCTGTTCATTTCTCTCATTTCACAAGCAAGACTTGCTAAGTTTTTCTAAAACCAACCTGCTTATCATTACTTACAGTTAGCATGATCTTTAATATTAAGATCACTTATCCTTTTAGAAGGAATTGCAGCATGTGGAATAAGGTGTTTGTCTAAGTCTAATGCCTGCAAGACTGCTTGCCAGGTTTTCCCAGTGATTTTTTAAAAATCACATAATAAGTTCTTTCCTGGATAATTTATGTTTTCTTATTTATTTATTCTTATTTTTTCTGATTTTCCCTTACTTGATATGTTCCAATTGGTCTCTCTAATTTTTTTAACCAGTACCAAATGAATTTAATGACTGTTTATAATATAGTTTGAGATCTGAAAATGCTATTGTCCCTTCATCTTTTCAACATTTCACTTGATAGTCTAGGCCTTTTGCTTTTCCCAACAAATTTTAACATTTTGCTCGGTTCTATAAAGTGTATATTTGATCATTTTATTGTTATAGCATTAAAAGTATAAATTTATTTCGGTTGCATTTTTATTTTTGTTAAATATTCATGGTGCATAAGCACTTAATATTCTTCCTACTGTTTAAGTTGGTTTTTATTTCTTTACACAGTAATTTGTAATTGGATCTATACAAGACTTTTGTGTGATTTAATAGGCTGATATCTAGATACTTTATGTATTTTGTAATTATTTGGAAAGAGATTTCCTTTTATTATTCCTTGGATTTTTATTATTATCACATAGAAAGTGAGTTTTCTCTGTTTATTTGTAGCTTGCAACTTTGCCAAAGCTGCTAATTATCTTTATTAGTGTCTTTGCTGGTTACCTAGAACTTTCCAAGTATACCATTATTAGACACTAATATACTGTTGGTGGACTCGTGAACTGATTCGACTCTTATGTAGAACACTTTGGAACTATGCTCAAAAGGCTATAAAACTGCATGGCCTTTTACCTAACAATATCACTATTAGCTCTGTATCCTAAAAGAGATACAAAAGGAGAGGAATATATATGTGCAAAAATATTTATAGATGTACTTTTTGTTGTGGCAAAGAATTGGAAATTGAGTGGATGTCCATCATTGGGAAATGGCTGAACAAGTTGTGATATATAAGCGTATATGAATATACTATTGTGCTATAGGAAATGATGAACAGGCTGCTCTAAAAAAATCCTGGAAAGACTTACATGGACTAATGCAAGGTGAAACGAATAGGACCAGGAGAATATTGTATACAGTAATAGGAATATTATATGATGATTTACTATGAAATAATTTAATTATTCTCAGCAATAAAATGATCCAAGACAGCTCTGAAGAGGTTATGATTAGAAATGCTACCCATATGCAGTGTAAGAACTCCTGGAGTCTGGATACATATTGAAACATACTTTTTAAAACTTTATTTTTCTTGAGGGGTTTTTGGTCTGTTTATTTTATAATATGACTAAAATGGAAATGTGTTTTTTGTTTTATCCTTCATGTGTTTTTCTCTTTTGTTCTGATTCTTCTTTTATAGCATGGCTAATGTGGAAATATGTGTTACATAATTGTATATGCATAACCTATATTAGACTATTTGCCATCCTGGAGGAAAGAAGAGGGAGAAAACTTTACAAAAATTAATGCTGAAAACTGTATAGACAATTGGAAAAAGAAGTAAATCAAAAACAAAAAAGATTATATAAATTAAAGTAAAAATAAAAGCTGACTTTGAAAAGTATTATATATAAATATATATATATATCTTGTTTGTATGTAGTTGATTTTATATTATCTTTATTATATCTTGAAAGCAGAAATTAACTTTTGTCTTTTTTGTACCCCTAGTTCTTTTCACACTGACACATAGTAGGCACTTAATAAATGCTGTTCATTGACTGATTTACTGATAGAAAGTAAATGTTTCCCTCTTAAAGAATATCAATCAGGAAAGTAACTGGACTCTAAAAAAAATTAATTATTTCTCCTAGCTTACCAATATTGGAGGGGCTGAAGTGAATAGGGTAGCCAAGCTACTGAACTGACCCCAATAAGCAGAAGCAAAATCATACATGAGGAGGATTAGGCAAGATTCTAATTTTCATCATTAATATCTAACAAAGACCTCTACTATCAAGCAAAACCTTACTTAAATCCCACATGTGAATATATACAAAGACAACATACTCCTTACACAAGCAATGTCAGGAGCTCAGGAAACAAATATTGTCTTATTTAGAGCTCAAGGCATGGGAATCACTGGGAAAGAAAATGACAATGGATTTTTTTTAATTATCAATAAAACCCATTTTTAAATCCACACATATATGCAAAGAAAAACCTCCTCTCCTGAAGATACATCTTCCTAATATTTTTTCTAAATTTATATATGTATACACACATATATACATATATAAATTCTATATTTTTGTTTCTGTCTTGAAACACATTTGATTTCCTTGTGTTTTTATAAGTTATAAAGCTATAAAATTTTATTTTTTTAATTTTATATAGTGCCAATCATAATATTATGCTATTAATAGACACTTTATACATATATATTGAGTTACCATCTTGGACAAACTACTTCTATCTCCTGGTCCATATATACTTGAGTAAAATTCTTTTTCCTCCTTCACAATACCATTATATGCACAGTTAGGTGGCACAGTGGATTGAGTTCCAACCCTGGAGTCAGGAGGACCAAAGTTCAAATCTGGGCTCAGGCACTTAGCTGTGTAACCTTGGGCAAGTCACTTAACCCCAGTGCTTTGCAAAACCCATAACAAACAAACAAACAAAAAAATCACACAAAAACCAATATCCTTACATGAAAGGATTTTAATAAGATTAAAAAAAGGCTACAATTCTATTTGTGAAAGTCTTGCTCAAATATCAGCCATAATTAGTAAAAAAGATTTCTCATGATAATTATGCTCTAGATTTAAGGGAACATCAACATCCTACTAATCTTCTAGCTTAGTTTCTGATAAACTCAGTCTAATTCCCATAGAAACTTAATAGTAGTGATGATCACATTTGAGGTAGTAGTAACAAACATTCACATAATACTTTAAAGTTTACAAAAAGTTTTACAAATATTTTATCCTTTTATATTCACAACAAGACTAGAAGGTTAATAGAATTATTTTACTCATTTTACAGATGAGGAAAATGAGGCCTTAGTCCTTTGCCCAGATTCACACACCTATTAAATGTCTGAGGCTGGATTTGAACTCAGGTCTTCCTGACTAGGTTCAAGACTCTCTTCTACTCTGCCACCTAATTCCTTTTAAATTTAGGTTGAATATGCACCATAATTCTATACATAAATCCAGAACTTTGCCCTTACTTTAATAATTTTCTTTCTCTGTTTCACAAAAGTAACTCAAATCAAAATTTTATGAGACAGTTTGGATATTTTTATGTTACTTGGACATTTAGCTATATTCACAGCCATCTTTATTTTTAAATGAATAGAGCTGTAATCTGAATCCATGGCTGCTGAATTTAATTTTAAGTAGCAAAAATAATTTCCTTGGTGACAATGAACAAACAGTGCCAAGAATATAATGTCAACAATCTAAGATCACTCAAAAAAAAACCCCATCTTGACATTTCACTGAACACCTCTCTTATCTAGGTCTAATTTTCTATAGGAAGTGATTGGTGGGAATGATCCATTAGCCAACTTCAACACCAGCTTTAACTTCAGTAAGATCTTGGATCTGTTTTCATCATAATTCAAAGATGGCTATGGCTCAGTAATAACACTGGTCAACAGAGCATAGAGGGAGGCCATTCACTCAAATTGTTGTTTTTGGACCTACCATCTGTTTTGGACATTGTGAAACATAAGGTATTGCCAGAATTAAAAGTATTTGTTGAGATGAAGTAGTTGCTCTTCTTTTTCCTCAAATGACCAAAATCCTGAAGGGGAATGGCTGTCTGAATTTGTACCTCTCTTATTTGTTTTTGTCTGTCAATGGTTAAAAAGCAATTATATATCATGGATTATACTGCCTGGCCCAACAAAATACCTTAATGATGTCTGAGTGAATCATTGCATAGAAAGGTAAATTAGAAGACATAAATTCAACCTTGAGGAAAAGCAAAATGATGCCTGTAATAGGAACCAAGATATTGAAAATCTATCCAAAAAAAAAGAAATCTCATCATTCCTGAAAGATCTCATTATTTAGTTACAAAATGTCTATGTACCCACAAAAATGTCCATCATACTGCTAAATTAGAATCGACCTCATCTATACTTGCCAACGTTATTCCTCTAGTTCATCCTAGTAATTTTCTCCTCTTAATCATTAAGTTAAGACAATACTGTCAATTTGTTCACTAGCAATAGAGTAAAAACAATTTTGGAAGACTTAAAAGCTCTAGCCAACTATGATTTTGGAGGATGATGAGGAATTATGCTATTCACCTCCTGACAGAAAAGTAATGGATTAAAGATGCAAAATGAGACATACACAATGTGGAAATTAGTTTTACTTGACAATGCATATTTGTTACAAGGACTATGTTTTTCTTTCAAGTGGGGGAAGAGAGAAAATAACAAATTTATTGAAGAAAAAAAGAAAAAAGGAAATATTAAGAACAATAATAAGATTATCTCTAAAGACCTACCCTCAACACAAATATCCATCTTGAAAACCACACAAACAAAATAAATGTTAAAAGGGAAAAGGAGTACATTAAATTTACTTTTCTATGAATTCTAATTTCCTTTAAAGATATCCTAATTTAGGGGCAGCTAGTGGTGCAATGGATAGTCAGGAGGATTTGAGTTAAAATTTGACCTCAGACACTCAATAATTATCTAGCTGTGTGACCTTGGGCAAGTCATTAGTCCATTGCCTTGCAAAAATAAAGATATTCTAATTTATTTTAGAATCCACATATCTAGATATTAGAAGAAACATGGCATAATGGAGTTGTTATTTGTCATATTTAAGTTAAAATCATGTCAATGATCTACTGACTTTGTAACCCAGATAAATCATTTAACCTCAATGTCCCAGGCAACTTTCAAAAACTATAAATTGCAGAGCAGATGCTGATAGAGGAATTTCTGCACAAGCTATTTTCTATATCAAAGAAAATATAGATCCTGCCCCCCCCAAAAAATATCTGGACATAACTTAAATGGCACACGGATAGAGCACCATTCTGAAGTCAAGAGAACCTGAGTTCAAATCCAGCTTCAGACACTTATTAGTTCTGTGACCTTGGGAAAGTTACTTGACCCTGATTGCCCACCAACCAGGGCCATCTCCAATAGTCCTGATTCATATCTGGACACTGGACCCAGATGACTCTGGAGGAGAAAGTAATGCAGGTGACTTAGCACAGTGCCACCTCACTCAAATCCAATTTGTGCACTTGTCATGACATCACCTTCCTGATGTGGTCTTCTTCAAAAACGAAGGACAAGCATCTTCATCATTCATAATTTATCTACAGAACTTTTCCATATCAATTTAAGTACACTATTTTAACCAGACATCTGCTTTTCACTTCATCATGGGTAGAAATTACATATCTCATTTTCAAGATTAAAAATATAATTTAAAATATCTGGCAATTTTAGTCTGGTGGTAGTTGGAGGCATAGTCTGAAGCTAGGAAGAACTGAACGGAAATAGAGTCTCATCTGCTTAATAATGATGTGACCTTGAGTAAGTCACTTTACTCAACCTCAGTTTTCTTAACTATAGTATAAGAATAGTCTATCTCAGAAGTGTTGGGAAGTTTAAATGGTGTAATATTTATAAAAAGCACTTTAGCACAGTGTTTGACAATAGTAGGGTACTTCATAATTTTTTTATTCCCTTCCCTTTCCTTCATGGATGATTATAAAATATTATGATCAGTTCACATTGTGAATAGCATTCAAGTTAGTAGGGAATACTAAACAGTTAGATTCCCCCCTCCATTTTCTTCACACAACAAAGTATAGTTCTGATTTTCCCACCTTTTTCCTCCCTTCTCTGCTCCCACACCACGGTTCAATACAATGAAAGAGGAAAGTATCTGTTAAGCATTGTGCTAAATGCTGAATATATAAACAGAAAAGTAAGGCAATCTCCACTCTCATTGAGTTCATATTTTAATTAAAAGAGACAGCACAAATAGGAAGGGCCTCAATGGTCCATAGAGTACAGTAGCAAGGCAGATGAGAACGCCCAGGAATACCTCCAGTGAGATCAGAGTCAGTGTCCTGAAAACGTTATAGTTGTTGACTCTGTGATCAGTTAAGAGATATAACCAATTATTGCTGAAAATAGGGTGGTAGAGTTGAATGTTAGAACATTGCAGGGCTCTGGGTTAGCACCACAGGGATGGGGATTGCGGGAATCACCATCCACCTAGGAGGAGGTGTCTGGTCCCTGGAGCGATCTGAGCAGTGAGGATTCATTGAGAAGGAGAAGGGGCACCCCACAGTCTGCTCTCTTTTTTACCTCCAGACCCCATGGGATCTAAGTAAATACAGGTTATTTTTAGGTCACTATTTTCAAAGCATTCCACTGGATGGTGGTACTCACAAGTGGCATGTGATTGATGTTGCTGGAAATCCAAGAGAGGCATAGAAGGAGATGAAAGTTCAACAGGAGCAAAAGTCTGTTGACAAACTATTAGGAAATGTTTCACAAATGCAGTATTTTCAAATAAGCACAAAATGTCCTGTCACATTTGAAAAGTAAAGCAAGTTAAATAACTCTGGTATGTTCCAAATTTTCAATAAGCTTTCAAAACAAAACAAAAACAACAGAAAAACAGGGCTATAAAAATTTGGTTAGTTCATAGAATCTTTATCATTCTTCCTCAAATTTACCGGGAATTGATTACCTCACCTATATTCACTTGTCGCTAGAAATAATCAAGAAAATAGGGAAAAAGCAATTGAGACTGTACTTCCCAACACTAAGCAAAATTGCAATATAGATGAAACTGCCTCCATAGACACTCACCTCCTCTTCCTCCTCTAAAAGTTTTCTGTCCTATTCAAATCAAATAGAACTAAAATCCGTTCTAGAATTATAGAAGCATGGTTACCCTGGAAGGACTTCTCTCTGATTCCCTGCATATAAAACAGAGTCTAGTAATGTTAAGAAATTATTGCTGGAACGAAGAGGTTAGGGCACTGCACTCACTTCTTCTCCCTAAATTAATTCCTTCTCTTCTGGAACTTAGGCCTGAGAATCAGATTGGGTATAATTATCAGGAGCTTCTATCCTTATAATTAAAAGGGGCTGGGCTCCTTTTTCCTCACAATTTGTAGCTTATTAGCTTAAATGGCCACTTCCCATAACCCTGGAGAAAAAAATATTTAAAGCTTAGGTTCAGATTCACATGTAGAGTTTCCTCAAAAAAAGGTTAGGAGTGGGAATGAATAGAACTCAGGTCAATGAATATAAATAAGGTATGGAACATTCATTTCTTACACACAAAAGAAATAATAAAATACAAAAGATTAACAAGCACAAATTGACACAATTTAAAACAGTATTTAATAGCATTATTATTGTTGTTACTTTTCTCTCAAGAAGCTTAAACTTAAACTGCATCAGAACATAGCAGTTTGTCAGATTGCTCATTGGGCTTTTTACATTTTACCTTATTTCTTCACTGTTCAAAAAACTCTCAGTATATGTTTGCTGGTAAAATGGAGCTAATGAGATGAGGATTAAGGTTTCTTCTATTCTAGATCATTAAATTGTAACCCCATCACTCTGGAAAAAAATTATTTAAAAATTAGTCTAGGTTCACATTTAGGGTTTTTCCAAAAAGGAAACAGAAAAAAAGGAATAATAATAGCTAGCATTTATATATTAATTTAAATTTTATAAAGTACTTTAAAATATTTTCCATTCTCAGTGTATACCATGGAAACAATGTAAAGACTGGCAAATTGCCTTCTGTGGGGGTGGGGGAAGGGAAGTAAGATTAGGGGAAAAATTGTAAAATTCAAAAATAAATAAAATCTTTATAATTCAAAAAAAATTTCCATTTATTCTCATAACTCTGGGTAGGTGCTGTTATTATTCTCATTTTACAGATGAGAAACCAGAGGCAGAGATTCAGTGACATGATCACACAGCAAGTAAGTCTCTGAGGTTGATCTGGACTTTGGGCCTACTGTAAGACAATTTAGCGCTGGGTTACTCCCACCATCCTAGTAGAAAACCTTGGTTCCTACTCATTACTGAATGAAGCTGAAGAAAATCAGGAAACTGTGTGACCTGGGTCCTCTACACATTTATATTACATTGCTTTAAAGGCCCTCATTTTCACAAGGCAAACTTTTTACATCTTCCTCATTTACAAAGTACCCCACTCTTCCAAAAGTGACTCTTCTAAACCTTTTTTTTCAATACTTCTTCAAGATTCCCACCACTCACTCCTCTCTTAACCCCTCAAGTTGAGAAAATTGCCTCATATTTCACTGGGAAAAAAAGAGGTCATTCATAAAAGGCTCCCCTTTCTTTCCCCCATCTCACATCATCTAGATGCCTTCTGTCACTATCTCTTCATCCTTGTTTCAAATAATGAAGTTGCCCATCTCCTTTCAAAGGTAAGCACCTCTACATTTACAGGGCATCCCATTTAATCCTATCTTGTCCAATAGATTGCTACCTCCTTCATCCCTACTCTCCCATTTAGTTTTAGTCTCATACTATCTACTGGCTGCTTCCCAACAGCCTATAAATGTTTATGCCTTACCCATTTCTGGAGGATCCAAAACTTGATCAATCCATCCTTTCTAGTTCTTTTTTAGCTAAACTCCTTGAGAGGGCCCTCTACAACAGGTGTCTCCACTTATTTTCCTTATAGTTTTCTTTTTGGCTTCATCCAAGTCATTGATAAAAATGTTAAACAGACTTGGGAAAATGGCAGATTGGTCAGAACCAAAAGCAGATTTGTTGCCTGAAGCTTTTTAACTACCACATTAATCTGTTAACTAGTTTGATAGGGGATGATCTTAGTTTGGTTTACAAATAACAATTTTTACATATTGATAATTCCTTAACAGTTTTGTAAATCGGTATTCTACTTGCCTATGAGAATTTATAACTGGTGTTCTTTCAGTAAAGAAGAATCATATAATCTTAAATTTTAAAAGAATATCAGGGAATTCACTCTAACCCATAAAATAAGCTTCTGAATTATTACTGTTAAAACAGTAATCCTCTCTTCACCTTTTGCTTTTAGGACTGGAGAATTCACTAAACTTTCAGTGAAGTTCAGTTTTGGGCAGCCCTAATTGTTAAGATGCTTTTCTTCATATCAAACTGATGGCTGTCTCTTTCTAATCCATTTGATGACTGAAACCCAGTAATTACAAATCCAGGACCTTTTTCACATTACAGTCTTTGAAATATTTGATGACAATAATCTTGTGTCCCATAAATCTCCTCCACAACACATTCCCATGTTCTTCAACTAAGCCTTTTATAACACCTTTTATAACATGGTTTCAAATCACCTAATCATTCTGGCCAATTTTCTCTGGTTGGTTTCAGCTTCTGTGTCCTTAATAAAATGTTCAGAATTGAATATAATATGACCAGAGCAGATTGTAGCTGGATTATAATGTCTTTCATTCTGAATTTTACATGTCTTAAGGTCACATTAATTTTTTTATTGAAACATAATTTGATTTGTAATTATTTTTAAAACACAAAAGACTGATTCCAATTGTTTAATTATATGTAAAATTCCTTAATACAGCCTTACCCCATGGCATTTTTTCTGTTATATAATAGATCCCAAGTGCCCTTGAGATGGAGAAGTAAGGATTTTTCTAAGGTCTTCCCATGATATGTGACTGAAGTACATACAAGAGCAGAGCTTGTTTTCTCTCTTTCCCACATGAACCACATTTCACAGTCAATCCAATGGCAGAGTAACAAAAAAATTCTTGAATCTGTATCACAACCAACTTCATAACAGCTCATTTAGTTCTTCACTCTACATCTAATAAAACTCTAACTCCATTATTTATAGCCTGATTTCAGTCAACTGTGGATTGTATTGATACCTGCGTATCACACAAATCTTGCAAAATCTCTACGAAAAATGGCAATAGACACTGATGAACCTGATTATTTCTCCTAGAGATCACACATAACTTTAAACTATGAATTTTGCAAAAATCATTTCAGCTTAGAAACACCTCAAAGCATCCATCAGCTTGACATAATATGATATAGGAAAAGCTAAAAATTGAATGTTTCACATCTCCAATTCAGGAATGAAAAAAACGTGCTGGCCCAGGAGCTGGAAGACCTGGGTTCATATCCTGTCTCAGCAGTCACTTCTCCCAAGATGATCTTGGACCTCTTGGTGTGGGAGCTGGCCTAGCCAAACCTCACTGATCCCTTCCAATCCCCATAGAGGGTTTTGGAGATAGCTCCAGGTGACCACAGATGTTACCACCCCCAGTTTCCTGATGAGAATATTTTAAAATGGAAGGATTGTGTCTTTTACAACATCTGATCTGTGATGAGACATTGAATTTTAAAATGTTCAGAAATACAGTTTTCTTGCTCCCGAGCTGTAAGCATGACTGTCCTAGAGCTGGAGCCTCAGGTTTACTGCTAAGCTTTTCACATGGAAGTTTCTGGTAAAAACAGGTAACGAACCCCTAGAAGGGGGGGGGGGCTGGATTCATAATACTAAGGCTCGTCCTTGTTAGCCACGATGGTGCCCAGTCCTGCAGGCATTGCCAGGCAGACTTGTTGGGGGACGTAAATAATGTCTCTTTAAAGCGCCTGGTAAATCCTGGAGCACTGGGTGAAAGTCAGCTGTTGTCATAAAGACAGCCCACAAGAGGGGGGGAAGTTTCAGCGCAGCACGCCGACATAGTTTGCACTGTACCCCTGAGACAGGTCTCCCCAAGCCGGGGACACTGGGGGTCTTGCCGGGGTGCTGGGGGCAGCGAGCCACCGCCTCGCAGCACAAGTCAGCTGCTGCGGCACATTATCACATTCATCAAGGACAATTCATTCGGGTCCCAGTCACTCGCCTCAAGGACAATTCATTCGGGTCCCAGTCACTCGCCTCAAGGACAATTCATTCGGGTCCCAGTCACTGCCCTCCATCGTGTCCAGCTTGCAGAATCAAACATGGAACTCATTCCGCTGCTGCTCGTTGGTAATGTCATATCATATCACATCATATCATATCGTGATATGATATTACATTATAATATAATCATGCCTTTCTAATAAGTTTTGGAAAGAGAACTTGGGCTGTGACGTTTGCAACTCCCGCATATAATATAAATGATATGATATGATGTGATATATGATATGACATTATATTACAATCGTGCCTTTCTAATAAGTTTTGAAAAACTCAACTTGGGCTGTGCCGTTTGCAGCTCCCACAGAATAATAGCCGCTGTTCCTTCTATTTGGAGCACGTGCGTTTCAGTAGGCCCCGGGCCTTGTGTCACCCTAACTGGAACAGGTCGGCTTCGCCCCGGCGTGGTCCGGAAACAGGAAGACAACCACCAGAGACCGAGGCCTTGCGCGCGCAGAGCTTCCTTCTGGAGTGGACGCCACAAGCTGATTGGCCGGGCCCCGGGGATCCGCCCCATCCCCTGACTGACAGGTCTCCTCATATTATCAGATGATGTCATTCCGTCCTAACCGTCGTCCTTTGCGGCAATGGCAAGGCAAGTGAGAAAACTGGGCCGGCTCCTCCCAGCCTCGGTGCCGCTCCCGAGCTCTCCGTTCTCAGGCACGTTAATTTTTAACTTTCATATCACATTGTTACAAAAAAGAAAAAAAATCCCACGGATCTTTTCATGTAAATGGTTGTCTCCTTAGGTCTTCCCAATCTGGCACCACTCATGTGAAGTGTGTTTTTTTTTAAGCAAGGTGGGACAGTAGATACTGGGGTCAGGAGGACCCCAGAGAGCTGACAAATAGCAGCTATGTGACCTTACGCAAAAAAATAAATAAAATTAAATGTAAGACTTCTTAAACTTACTAGACCTCATTTAATTAGATTTGGCTCATGGATCTAGCCTATCTTGAAATTTCAGACTCCCAGATGGATTTATTTACTCACTTTGAAGCCATTTGTCCATTTGATAAATTCATCTAAGTCACTGATGAAGTTGTGAAATGAATTCAGAACAAGGGCATTGTCCTTTGGGTTCTATTACAGATGTCTTTTCAGATTTACACCGATCCATTTATCGGCACACTCTGGTTCTAATCCTTCAATTACTGATCTAAACTCATCAAACTGAACAAAAATGAGATTTTTCTATCTTTTTAATTTTCTTAACCATTTAAGTAAACATGTATATCTTCTAGGGAGGGAAGATAGATGATAAAATAAATGTTGTAGTCTGGAACATTTTTATATTTTTTATCAAAGAACTCTTGGTATGTGTTTGTGAACAACCCAAGAGGAATTATATACCAAAAGACAGATGTTTAGTTTGATAGCATGATTCAAAGGCAAAAGCAATGTATTTCCCAAATTTGCTGCTTACTATATATGTGATCTTGGGCTAGTCACTTACCCTTTCTGGCCCCGATTTCTCCTATAAGATGAGGAGGTTGGAATAAATGCTCTCTGAGGTTCTTCTTCCCTCTAACTCTAATCTATGAATCTATGGTTGCTGCTTGCTATGTTAGAATTATAGGCTGAGACAAAGAGGAGAATATAATAAGCAATAGAATGGAAACATTCTGTGGACCACATTACTACATTCTGTTATTCTCAAAATATTTACTTTAAAATTTCATCCTCCTTTTTTCTGACTCTCATGTTGAGATGCTCTGTGTTAAGATGACTTCTGCCTTAATTTTGATGGTTAAAAATGACCAGAACTCCATTGTCTTATTATTGTTTTATTGGTATCACTATGTGCCTGAATATTTTTCTTGGCATTAGAACCTTGACAGATATTTTTCTGAATGTCCCTAAAGGTAAATTATCTTTCTTCTATTTATAAAGAGTTCTTATTCAATCATAAAGTCATATTCTCCTATTCCATAAATTGATAATATGATATTTGCCTTTGAGAACTTATTTTCTAGATAGTAAATTAATATTGAATTGCCAAGACAATTTTAAATGAGTTATTATACTGAAATCTTCAGATTAATATTCATTACTTATTATCCATTGGAAGTGAAAATTAAAAGTATATTAAATTAGGATTTTTTTTATTAGAGAAATAGTTAATCTTTGATTAAACTTGAGACTTTTCATCCATGCTTATACAGGTTCCAAGGCCTAAAATATAGCTGATTCCCTCACCACCACCACCATAACTGCAAACCCAGAAGCTAAATTTATATAGAACAGGAATTCTTTACTGAGTATATATAGAGAGTGAAACATGCCAGGGATATTCATTATATACCATCTGCACTTAAAATTTTAATAGATTGCTTAAAATCACATCATTTATCACTTTTAATTTTTTTATTCTGAACTTAATGAATACAAATGAAATCATCATTTGCATAAACAAAATAGATGAGTATTATACTTAAAAAGATACATATACACAAAAATGAAAATCTCCTGCCTAAAGCTTGTTTTTCTTTTTTACATATATATATATATATATATATATATATATATATATTAAATATATTAAATTTTCTCTCTTCCTAAGGCAGCCGTATTCATTCACCTAACTTGCATTGGCTTTAGCAGATCATGTCCCTAAATGGTGACATCTACTACTTTCTGTTCTGGGGATAATGCTGACCATCCTCCTAACTTGTTTAGAATTTTTTATCTAATCCTAGAGGTGAGAGGAACTCAACGGAGCTTATTGAATAAGAGGGTGATGCCACCAGACATGAGGTTTAGGAAGAGTGGAAGATGGATTAGAGTGGGAAAACCATTGCCAGGAGGCTACTGCATTAGTCTAAGTTTGAGGCGATGAGGGCCTTAGAAAAGTGGTGGTAGTGTCAGAGGAGAAAAGAGGCAGAGACCTGTGGTTATGAAGGCAATCTCAACAGTCTTTGAGAAGGGAACTGATAGAATAAGGTTGCAAGCCTGTTAACAGAGGAGAAATTAGGAGGAGAGAAGGTCTCAGAAAGGAAGATAATGGTTTTGGACATGGTGAGTTTAAGATGTCTAAAGGGCTTCCAGTTTGAGATTGTCAATTGGAGATGAGATACTGGAATTCAAAACCTTTTATATAGCCTGCCCTCCCCACTCACTCTTTCCAGGCTTCCTATAATTTAAATGACTATTCCTCTAATCCATGTACTCTCAGACGAATAACACTGGTCTCCTTTATGCTCCTCCCACAAGACACTCAATTAATTAAAACTTTAGAGTTTTTATAAATAAATAAATTTCATAAATATACAAGATTTATACATTTATAAGTTTTATAAATAGACTATCATATTTTCTGCAAAATTTCATGATTTTGCTGCTTCTTTGCTTGTTTTTATACCCTTGATTTATTTTCCTTGCTTTGTTGCTCTATCTAGTATTTTTAACACTATACCAAAAAACAGGATTGTCAGGGCAGCTGGGTGATGCAGTGGACAGAGCAATGGCCCTGGAGCCAGAGGGACCTGAGTAATAATTGCCTATCTGCGTGACCTTAGGCAGGTCACTTAACTCCATTGCCTTAAAGAAATAAAAATTAAAAAAAATAATGCTATTGATAATGAACATTCTTATTTAATCTCTATTTTTATTTGAAAGGCCTCTAGCAATTCAATATTACATAGGTTTGACCTTGTATTATTTTAATAAACTATTTACCATAATAAGGAAAATTTCACCTATTCTTATTGTTTTAATGTTTTAACAGAAATCAGTGATTTATTTTGTCAAAGCTTTGTGTCTATTCCTAAAAATCATGTGATTTCATTTTTCTTGCTAATATAGTTTATTATGCACACATTTTTCTTATTTTTTGGGCAAAAATAATGTTCATAATTTCCTTTGTATAATCTTCATTTGTAGTGAATTCTCATTTTTTGTTTTGATGCTAGCAATTATTCTATTTTAATCAAATTGCTCTATTTTATCAACTTTTAAACTTTAACTTTTTTTCTTTCTTGTTATTAGCTGTATTTTTTAACCTGGAATTTTTGGATTTCAGCTATGAAATTCCTTAAAATTTTCATTTAGATATTTTAAAGATGTAGATTCTATTTTCTCTTTGCCCTTTGATTCTGAAGTTTTGGTCATAGTTTTCAATTAGTCTGATATTTTAACTTCTGGAACATTTTTTAAAAATAGAGTATGCTTATAGTTTCTTTTTTCAATCTCTTAATGTTATTCTCATAATTCTGATTGTGTAATGAAATCATCGATTGCTGTTCCATTCATTATAATTTTCAGGGAGTTCATTGCTTTAACAAGATTTTGAACCTCTACTAAGCTCTTTATTCTCCTTCGAGTGCTTTCTCTTTCAACATTCTTTCTAACTCCTAGCTTTTTTTAAAAAAAAATCTCTTACAGGAATTTTATTAGGCCTTGTGAACTTTTATCTCAGACTGTACCTATAGGGATTAGGGTTAGAGGCTCATTCCTCTAGATAAATAAAATGTGCATTAAGTATTTTACTATATGCCCAGCAAGACAGGTAGGTGGAGCAATGGATAAAACACCAAACCTGGAGTTAAGACAAGAGTTCAAATCTAGCCTCAGATACTTAGCTGTGTGGCCTTGGTCAAGTCATTTAATCCTGTTTGTCTTAGTTTTTACTCATCTGGAGAATGAACTGGAGAAGGAAATGGCAAAACACTCTTGTATCTTTGCCAAGGAAACCCTAAATGGGGTCACAAAGAACCCAAGACAACTGAAATGACTAAACAACAAATATACTGGGCACTGTGGTAAATAATGGAGATACTTAATGGAGATGCAAACCCAAGAGAACAAAATGATCTTTATCAGGGGAAGTATGAAGCCAGCTCATATCAGTTCAAGAGAGTCAATTGTGAAATTGTAGGTGTGAACATTTATATCTCAGAAATAACCCAAAACTACAAACCAAGGTTTCATTTGTTGTTTTGCTAATTGTCTAGGCTTAAGAAAGTGATAGATAAAATGCTAATATTACAGATTAAGTTTAGTATATTATGTGTTTATGTTGTTAAATATTTATCAGCATAGCTCTAGTCCTTACACCAACACCCCCAGCCTTGCTAGAAGGAAAACTAGAAAGGGGAACTAAGAAGTGGGGTAGAGGTAAGGCTGCTGATGAGGAAGTGAAGCAGTCTGTGCTGGTTTGTGTCTTGTAAATACCTGTTATCTGTAAAATTCATTTATCACCAGTAACCTCTGTTTATTCAACTTTTCACCCCAATTCCTAAATTGGGACTTTTTGTCAATGTCAATTTCCTATTGCTTCTGCTAACTTGAATGAGATGATGGACCCCAGTTTGATGTATATTGTGGGGCATCTCTTGCTAGCTTTTCATTTTTCTCTTGTTTGCTATGTGCAAAGTTCTGGCAGGTTGAAGGTTCATCTATATCCTCTATATACTTGAAATCCCAGGACTTGATCAACTGCTTCTTCCTTTGAAACAACTTCTTACTTACCAACAGGCATTAAAAAAATCCCATCCAGAACAATGGAAAAGAGTTTGTCAGAATGTAGGCATAGACTAACATCTCACACCCTATACCAAGATAAGGTGGAAATGGATACAGGTTTTAGGAAGAGCAATATCAATGAAGAAGAGAAGAATTTATGACAAGAGAGAATCGAAATGTAAAATGTATCATTTTGATTACATTAAATTAAAAAAGTTTTGTGAGGGTGGCTAGGTGGTAAAGTGGATAGAGCACTGGTTCTGGAGTCAGGAGTACCTGAGTTCAAATCTGACCTCAGACACTTAATAATTACCTAGCTGTGTGGCCTTGGGCAAGTCACTTAACCCCATTGCCTTGCAAAAACTAAAACGTTTTGCACAAAGAAAAACAATGCAAACAAGATTAGAAGGAAAGCAGAAAGTTTATAAGCAATTACAGCCAGTGATAAAGGTCTCATTTCCAAAATATATAGGGAATTGAGTCAAATTTATAAGAATACAAGTCAAATGGTCAAAAAATATGAATAGTTTTCAGATGAAGGAATTCAAGTTATCTATAGTCATAACAAAAAATGCTTTAAATCACTATTAATTAGAGAAATGCACATTAAAATAGCTCTGAGGTACCACCTCATACCTATAAGATTGTTAATAGAAATAAAGAATATAAATAAATGTTGAAGGGGATGTGTGAAAACTGGCACACTAATGCACTGCTGATGGAGTTGTGAACTGATCTAATGATTCTGAAGAGCAATTTGGAACTACATCCAAAGGGCTATAAAAGTGTGCATAACCTTTGATCCAGAAATGCCACTATTAGTTCTATATTGCAAAGAGATCTCAGAAAAAAGGAAAAGACCCATATGTATGAAAATATTTATAGCAGCTTTTTTTTTCTGGTGACAAGAAATTGGAAATTGAGGGGATGCTCATCAATTGAGAAATAGCTGAGCAATTACTATTACTCTATAAGGAATGATGAGCAGGCAGATTTCAAAAAAATCTGGAAAGATTTACACGAACAGATGCTGAGTGAAGTGAGCAGAAGGAGAACATTGTACATGGTAACAGCAGAATGATACAATGACTAGCTATGATTGCCTTAGCTCCTCTCAGCAATACAGTGATCAATACACAGCTATTGTAGACTTGTGATGGAAAATGCCAAACACATCCAGAGAAAGAGCTATGGAGTCTGAATGTAGATCAAAACATACTATTTTCACATTTTTAATTTTTTTATTTCTTGTGGTTTGTCTCTTTTATTCTGATTTTTCTTTCACAATGTGACTAATATGGAAATATGTTTAACATGATTGTGCATGTATAACCCATATCGGATTACTTGCTGTCTTGGGGAGAGGGAGGGGAAAGGAAGGAGTGAGAAAATTTTCAAAAATGAATGTTGAAATGATGACTGTGAAAATAAAATAAGGAACTGAAGGGGCAAAAAGTCTCATCCCAGAAGAGTTGGGACTGCTATGTTTTCGAGAATTTCTGAAGACCACACAAGTCATTTATCTCTCCCTGTTAAGCAGACAGATTTCCCTGTAGAAACAAGGGTAGTAAGGTCAGAAAAATGTAATTTAAAATTAGTCCTCTATAGACTAAAATAGGGTAGATTAGGAAGAGAAAATATGACCTTGTAGATTCTATCTTGTTTCTGATGGAAAAAGAAGTGGTTGCTGTGATTAGATGTGCATTCCCTTAAATAAGTTCCTGATGGCAAGAATATGCAACCTGAATATGAAGACTCCTATCTATTCTACTTAAGCAGGTAGGAGACTCAAAGGTGTCTAGGAGCTATCATAGTGCACAGAACTTTGGACTAGAATTCCAAAAGATCTGACTTCAAATCCAGTCTCAACCACTTACTAGCTGTGTGACCTTAGACAAGTCAATTAACCTCTGCTTGCCTTAATAGCGAAAAGAAGATAAATAACAGTATATACTTGCAGGATTGTTGTAAAGATCAAATGAAATAATATTTGTAAAGCACATAATAGTATTTAGTACTTAAAAACTACATAAATACTTATTCTCTTCTCTTTCCTTTCTTTGGAACAGGGAATAGGCTCTTGCTCACAAGGATTGGGTTCTAGAAGAGACTACCTTAGAAAGTAAAGAAAAAGTCAGGCCTAGATTTCCCTAGTTGTTGTTTACTGTTCTGGATAACTTGATATCAGCATAATAAGACTGAAAATGAATAAGGACAATGCATTTAGCAATTAAAAAAAAACTTTCAGGGACTTGAAGTAAGCTGAGGGGTAGCAAATAGAACTGGTAGATGCTAGGTGACAGAGCTTTCCTCATAATACCAGATACTGACAGACATCAATCAGGTACTCATTCTTGGGCTTTGGCAAAGATTCAAGATTTTGTTGAGATCAGAGCCATGAGGCATAGGAATTCCCATCAGGGTTAAGAAAGTTCCCAGATTATCCTATTACAGCTACTGCTACTTAGGTGACTCCCTGTCCAGAGGGAATAGGAGCTTCTGTGACTGCAGAAGTTCAAATAGAAACCTGATGAGTCACAGGAATAAAGGTTCCGAGGGCAAAGACTCAGGAACCAATGCTGAACCTCTATCATCAGACTTCCTTAGGGGAGGGAAGTTCTCTGAGGACCTACTTTGAAGAGAGTTAACTAATTTATTAAAGCCTTCAGATAAGGAAGGTTCTTCATCCCTTTGTAGGTGTTTGAAATGAGTTGTTATTTGCACAAACCCCCCATGAAAATTAGAAGGGGAGAACTTAAAATATAATATTCTGGAAAGCAAAGGGGCTAGGATTATAACCTCAAATGACCTAACCAGAAAAACTGAATATAACACTTCAGGGGGAAAATGAATATTTAATGAAACAGATGAGTTTCAAACATTCCTGAAGAAAAGACCAGAGACAATATAAGACTCAAGAGAAGCATAAAAAGGTAAATGATATCGTAAGGGATTCAATAAAGAGATATCATAAGGGATTCAATAAAGTTCAATAACTCTTTAACATTCCTAATGGGAAGATAATATATGTAACTCCTAAGAACTTAGTCATTATTAGGCTAGTTTAAAGGAGTTTACAAAGATGAGGGGGACAGGTGTGAGTTGATCTTGCTGGAATAATTTTTTTTTTTAATTAAGGGAGTGGGCAGCCAAGATGATAAAAGACAGGAACTCCCTCAAGTTCTCCACTCCCATTCCTTTAAATAATGACTCTAAACTAATTCTAGAATGGCAGAATCCACAAAAAAGACTGAGTGAAACAGTTTCCAAACCCAAGACAACTTGAAAGATTTTCAAGAAGGGTCTGTTACACTAGGGATAAAAAGGGTCATAGCACAGTCCCAAAGCAAACCCACTCCAACAATCCAGCCTGTGGAGTGCCTGGATCTGCAGCTCTGAGGGGGACTGTTTCCAGACCTCTCAGTCCAGAGATTGCCAAGGACACCTTGGAAGGTCAGTTGGTAAACTCTTTGGCACTAGAGTGAGAGCGGAGCCCAGGCCAGCATAGCCCTCAGTGCAGACCTGGTCCCCAGGGAGCAGGAGCAGTCCTTGGGAGCCACCTGGCAGGGAGCCTCTCAGTAGCTGCTTCCAGAGATCCCAGCTCACGGGTGGTAAGGGGGTTGGGGGAGACTGCAGAGGTCTCTTTGCTATTTCTAAGGCAGGTCTCTATGTCTTTGTACATCCAGGTTGCAATCTGGGGCCCTAATCTCAGGGAAAAAGAGCTTTACTCCATAATAGAGCAGGGACTCTCCTCACAGTTCCAGGACAGAAGGGAGTGCTTTGGTCATCCACAGAACAGAGCACAGGTCAGGAGAACAGTTAGAACCTGTTCTTGAAAACAGCTACAAAAACTCTTGGGACAGTGTGTCCTCCATCCTGTGAGCAGAGCCCCACCTTAACAAAAAAAGTTAAAATCAAGTTGCAGGCTGGGGAAATGAGTAAACAGCAGCAGAAGAAAAATACAACCATAAACAATTACTTTGTCCTATGGAGGATCAAAATACATACTTAGAAGATGACAAAAATCAAACTTCTGTATGCAAAGCCTCCAAGAAAAATATGAATTGGGCTCAGGCTATGGAACACTCAAAAAAGAATTTGAAAATCAAGTAAAGGAGGTAGAGGAAAAATTTGGAAGAGAACTGAAAGAGATGTGTGAAAATCATGAAATCCAAGTCAGGAGCTTGGTGAAGGAATTAACAAAAAATACTGAAGAAAGTATTGTTTCAAAAACAAGTTTAGGGGGCTGCTAGGTGGCACAGTGGATAAAGCACTGACCCTGGAGTCAGAAGTACCTGGGTTCATATCTGGTCTCAAACAGTAATTACCTAGCTGTGTGGCCTTGGGCAAAGCCACTTAACCCCATTTGCCTTACAAAAAAACTCTAAAAAAAACAACAAAAAAACAAGTGTAGGTCAAATGGAAAAAGCACTTCAAAAGGTCAGTGCCCTAAAAAGCAGAATTGGTCATATAGAAAAGGATATAAAAAAAGCTCTCTGAAGAAAATAATTCATTCAAATATAGAATGGAGCTAAGGGAAGCTTAACACTGTAAGAAATCAAGAAACTATAAAAGAAAACCAAAGGAATGAAAAACTAGAAAAAAATGTGAAATATTTCATTGGAAACAGCTGACCTAGAAAACAGATCTAAAAGAGATAATTTAAAAATTATTGAACTACCTGAAAGTAGCCTAGACATTATTTTTCAAGAAATAATTCTGGAAAAACCTCCCTGATATCTTGGAAACAGAGGGTAAATAAAAACTGAAAGAATCCACTGATCACCTTCTGAAAGAGATCCTCAAATGAAAACTGCCAAGAATATTGTAGCTAAATTTCAGAACTTCCAAGTCAAGGAGAAAATCAGGAAGAAACAATTCAAATGTCATGGAGTTACAGTCAGTATAACACAAGATTTAGCAGCTTCTACATTAAGGACTCATAGGACTTGGAATATGATATTCCAGAAGGAAAAGAGCTTGGATTACAACTGAGAATCAATTTCCTAGCAAAACTGAACATCCTCTTTTAGGGGAAAAGATGGGCTTTCAATGAAACAGGGGACTTCCAAATTTCCCTGATGAAACAGGGTTGAGATTGGCAGGCACAACTTGGAAGATTAGCAGAAAAACTCTGACACCAGGGTAAGAACAAAGCCCAGTCCAGTGCATACCCAGTCCCTGGGGAACAGGAGCAGTCCTTGGGAGTCACCTGGCAGGGAGTCATCCAGCATCTGCTTCCAGAGCATTTGATCATCAAGTACAGGACTCAGGTGAAGCACAGAGAGGATGTACTGAAGGGCAAATTATGAGGGACTTAATGATGTTGAACTGCTTGTATTCCTGCACAGGAAGATGATCCTGATAATCATATAAATCTTCTCATTTATTAGGGCAGTTAGGAGGAGCACATATAGACAGGGAACAGGAGAGAGAAGAATTTGAAGGTATAATGTATTAAAAAGATGGAGTTAATGGGTAAGAAAGCAATGTATTGGGAGAAATGGAAAGGAGAGGGTAGACTGGGCTAAGTTATTTCACATTAAAAGGTCAAGAAAAAGCTTTTGCAAAGGAATGGAGAGAGAATGTGAGGGGGAATGAGTGAGCTCCACTCTCATCAGAAGTGGCTCAAAGAGGAAAAAACATATACCCTCAATTGGGTATAGAAATCTATCTTAATCTGGAGGATAATAAGAATGGAAGAGATAAGAGAAAGGGGGGCAGGGAGAGGGAAGGGAGGGTGTAGGTAATATGGGAGAGATGGGAGAAGGTACTCAGATACAACATACTTTTGAGCGACAGGGTGTAGGGAGAGAGAGAATAGAATAAATGGGGTGGGGGTATAGGATGGAAGGAAATACAGCTAGCAATAGCAAAGTGTGGGAAAAATATTGAAGCAATTTCTCTGATAGGCTTATGATATAGATTAGTATACATCTGAAAGAAATAGCTAATGAGGTCTGAATACATACTGAAGCACTTTTTTTTCTCTCACTTCATATTTCTCTTTCTTTGGGGGTGGAGGGCACTGTCATGTAATTTTTATATGACTGTTATAGCAATGTGTTTTATGGCAACACATTTTTAATCTACACCAAGTAACTTGATTTCTCAATGAAGAGAATGGGGTGGAAGGGAGAGAATTTGAACTCAGGGTTTTGGAAATAAATGTTGTAACTTGCTTTTGCATGTAGTTAGGGTAAAAAAAATTAAGAGACTAAACAAGAGAGATGTAGGAGAAGGTGGAAGGGAGAGGGAGAATGGGGCAGATTTTTTTTAATATGAAAGAGGTACACAAGAGAATTTTTATAACAGAGGAGAAAATGGGGAGGCGCGGGCAATACTTGACCCTTTCTCTCATCAGAATTATTTGAAAGTAGGAAGTATGTGTGTATGTGTGTTTACTGACTATATAAAAATCTATATTCTTATATATTTATAGCAACTCTTTTTATGGCAGCAAAGAATAAGAAATTGATGGATTTCCCGATCAACTGGGAAATAGTTGAATAATATTATTATTCTATAAGAAATGGTAAAGGGGGTAGTTTCAGAGCAACATGAAATGATTAATATGAACTGATGCAAAGTGAAGTGGGAAGAACTGGGAGATCATTGTGTACAGTTACAGCAATGTTGTAATGATAATCAATTATAAAAGACTTGGCTACTCTGATCAAAACAATTCCAGAGGACTCATGATGAAAAAATGCTATCTACCTCCTAGAGGATTAATGAACTCTGTGTGCAACCTAAAGTATACTTTTCTCATTTTATTATTTTTTTTGCAATATGTCTAATATGAAACATTTTGCATGATTTCCCATGTATCTATGGGTGGGAGCAATATGAAGGAGGATGAGAATTTGGAGCTCAAAATTTAAATAGAATTTTTAAATTAATAAAATAAAATTTTAAAAATATACTCAAAAATAAAAGGAAATGGATTTGAAAAATTGGATTTATGGCTTCAATATAGCATGCAAAAATGCAATCTAAAGCCAATTTTCTCTTCTTCCCCCTTGCTGACAGTTGAAATCTTTGGACTCCAGCTCTCTCTGAAAAATCTGGTTGTTGAGAACATAATTATGATGAACAGTATGCCTGGGAGTCTTCACCAGGAGGGTTATTCACCAATAAAATTGATGTAAGTGAACCTATGGTTCATAGAGCAAAGGTAATTTTGAAGCTGAAAGAGGAAATCTTTCCCTGATGAATATAGATGCAAAAATCCTAAACAAAATCTTAGCAAAACGACTACAACAAGTCACCACTAGGATAATACATTATGATCAAGTAGGATTTATTCCAGGAATGCAGGGTTGGTTCAATATTAGGAAAACTGTTAGTATACTCAATTATATCAATAACAAACCTATCAGAAACCATGATCATATCAATAGATGCTGAAAAAGCTTTTGACAAGATACAGCATCCATTCCTATTAAAAACACTAGAGAGTGTAGGAATAAATGGACTGTTCCTTAAAATAATTAGCAGTATCTATTTGAAACCATCAACAAGCATTATATTCAATGGGGAGAGGCTAGAGGCATTCCCAATAAGATCAGGGGTGAAACAAGGGTGCCCATTATCACCACTACTATTCAATATTGTATTAGAAATGTTAGCATCAGCAATTAGAGAAGAAAAAGAAATTAAAGGAATTAGAATTGGGAAGGAAGAGACAAAACTCTCACTATTCGCAGATGACATGATGGTCTACCTAGAGAATCCCAAGAAATCATCTAAAAAACTACTGGAAACAATTAGCAATTTTAGCAAAGTTGCAGGTTATAAAATAAACCCCCATAAATCCTCAACTTTCCTATATATGACTAGCAAGAAACAGCAGGAAGAGCTAGAAAGAGAAATCCCATTCAAAGTAACCTCAGACAGTGTAAAATACTTGGGAGTCTATTTGCCAAGACAGACACAGAATCTTTTTGAAAACAATTATAAAACACTTCTCACACAAATTAAATCAGATTTAAATAACTGGGCAAATATCAACTGCTCATGGATAGGTAGAGCTAATATAACAAAAATGACAATTCTACCAAAACTAAACTATCTGTTTAGTGCCCTACCAATCAAAATTCCAAAAAATTACTTTAATGAGTTAGAAAAAATGGTAAGTAAATTCATATGGAGAAATAAAAAATCAAGAATTGCCAGGAGCTTAATGAAAAAAATGCAAATGAAGGTGGTTTAGCACTACCCAATCTAAAATTATATTATAAAGCATCAGTCATCAAAACTGTTTGGTATTAGCTAAGAAACAGAGTGGTGGACCAGTGGAATAGACTAGGGGTAAAAGCAGGAGAGGATTACAGTAATCTGCTGTTTGATAAACCCAAAGAGTCTGGCCATTGGGATAAAAACTGCTGGGATAATTGGAAGTTAGTATGGAAGAAACCTAGATTAGACCAACACCTCACACCCTTTACCAAGATAAGATCCAAATGGTTACAGGACAGACATAAAAAACAATACTATAAGCAAATTAGAAGATCAAGGACTAGTCTACCTGTCAGATCTATGTAAAGGGGAACAGTTTATGACTAAGGAAGAGTTGGAGAACATCACTAAAAACCAATTAGATGATTTTGATTACATTAAATTAAAAAGTTTTTGCACAGATAAAACCAATGTAATCAAGATCAAAAGAAAAGTAGTAAATTGGGAAACAATCTTTACAACTAATGATTCTGACAAAGGACTAATTTCTAAAATATACAGAGAACTGAGTCATATTTTTAAAACAAAAAGCCATTCCCCAATCAACAAATGGTCAAAGGATATGCAAAGGCAATTTACAGATGAGGAGATGAAAGCAATCCATAGCCATATGAAAAAATGCTCTAAATCATTAATTATTAGAGAAATGCAAATTAAAGCTTCGCTGAGGTACCACCTCACACCTCTCAGATTGGCCAGTATGACCAGGAAGGATAATGATCATTGTTGGAAGGGATGTGGGAAATCTGGGACACTATTACACTGTTGGTGGAGCTGTGAACTCATCCAACCCTTCTGGAGAGCTATTTGGAACTATGCCCAAAGGGAAACAAAAATGTGCATACCCTTTGACCCAGCAATACCACTACTGGGTCTATACCCTGAAGAGATGAGGAAAAAGGGTAAAAACATTACTTGTACAAAAATATTTATAGCAGCCCTGTTTGTGGTGGCAAAGAATTGGAAATCCAGTAAATGTCCTTCAATTGGGGAAAGGTTTGGCAAACTGTGGTATATGTATGTCATGGAACACTACTGTTCTATTAGAAACCAGGAGGGATGGGATTTCAGGGAAACCTGGAGGGATTCGCATGAACTGATGCTGAGTGAGATGAGCTGAACCAGAAAAACACTGTACACCCTAACAGCAACATGGGAGTGATGTTCAACCTTGAAGGACTTGCTCATTCCATCAGTGCAACAATGGGGAACAATTTTAGGCTGTCTACAAAGGAGAGTACCACCTGTATCCAGATAAGGAGCTGTGGAGTTTGAACAAAGTACAAGGACTATTCCCTTTAATTCAGAAAAAAATAACCCAGATGTCTTATTGTTTGATCTGGTTACCTCTGAGAATTCTGTTCTCTTTAAGGATATGATTTCACTCTCATCACACCCAATTTGGATCAAGGTACAACATGGAAACAAAGTAAAGACTGACAGAGTGCTATCTGTGGGGTGGGGGTGGGGGAGGGAAGCAAGATTGGGGGAAAATTGTAAAACTCAAATAATATCTTTAATAAAAATGAAAATAATTTAAAAAATAATAAAGTACACAGGATTACAAAAGAAAGAAAGAGGAAATCTGTGTACACAGAGGAAAGAAGAATAAAAGAAATAATAAAGAAGCACTCTCATTTTATTGACTATCCAATTACACTTTTTGTGGGAAAAGAATGAGAAAAAGAAGTCAGTGGGTAATGAAGCAAAGGAAAAAGAAGAACAGAAGAGAGAAAAAAGGAGAAAAGGAATCTGAGTCAGAGAAAGATGTTGGCTCTAATGATGACAATGAAGAAGAACAAGAAAAAGAAGAAGAAAGATGGTGACAAGAAGATTAAAGAAAAATGTATTGATCAAGAAGAGTTTAACAAAACAAAGTTAATTTGCAATGAATTTATTTATTTTGAGTTTTACAATTTTACCCCTATTCTTGCTTCCCTTCCCCCACAGAAGGCAGTCTGTTAGTCTTTACATTGTTTCCACTGATCTAAGTTGAATGTGATGAGAGAGAAATCATATCCTTAAGGAAGAAAAATAAAGTATAAGAGATCGCAAAATTACATAATAAGATAACTTTTTTTCCCTAAATTGAAGGTAATAGTCTTTGGTTTTTGTTCAAACTCCACAATTCTTTCTCTGGATACAGATGGTATTCTCCATCACAGATAGCCCAGAATTGTCCATGATTGTTGAAGTGATGGAATGAGCAAGTCCATCAAGGTTGATCATTGCCCCCATGTTGCTGTTGGGGTGTACAATGTTTTTCTGGTTCTGCTCATCTCGCTCAGCATCAGTTCATGCAAATCCTTCCAAACTTCCCTGAATTCCCATCTCTCCTGGTTTCTTGTTGTTGTTAATATGACTTTATTTATATATTACTAAAATATTCTTGTTTAAGAGTAAACATAACACCCCCTCCCCATAAAAATATAGAACCTCATGAGAAATAAAGTAAAAGAAAGAGAAAAAATGTTTCAGTTTGTGTTTTGATACCATCAGCTCTGTCTTGGGTAGATCACATTCTTTATCATAAGTCCATCACAGAAGTTAGTTACTTCCATATTTTTCCACAGTTGCTGTTGCTGATTGTAATTCCCCCCCATCCATTCCTCCCCACTACCATATTTTCTCTCCTTTCACTTTGTCCCTCTTCAAAAATGTGTTGTAGGGTAGCTGAGTGGCACAGTGGACAGAGCACCAGCCTTGGGTCCAAGAGGCCCCAAGCCCAAATACCACCCCAGAGACCCAGCAACCACCCAGCCCAGTGGTCCTGGACAGGCAACCCAAACCCAGCACCTTGTAAAAAGTAAAAAAGAAAATATGTTATATCTAACTATTCTCTCCTATGATCTACCCTCTCCTTTATCACCCACATCCCCCCTTCTCTCCTTTTTTACTCAAGATGTCTATATCCTATTGAGTGTGTAGGCTGTTTACTGTCTGAGTCTTTTCTGATGAGAGTGAAGGTTCCTTCATTCCCCCTCACCCCCTCCCCAGTCCATATCATTGCAAAAAAAGTCTTTTATATGAAATATCTTAGCCTATTCTACCTCTCCTTTACTTTACTCCCAGTACATTTTCCCTTTTAGCCATTGACTCCATTTTTACATTATATCTTCAAATTCATCTCTCTCCTGTGCTTCATCTATAAAATCTCCTTCTACCTGCTCTATTAAATGAGAAGGTTTATATGAGTATTATCAGTATCATTTTTCTATGCAGGAATACATGCAGTTCATTAAGTCCCTCATTTTACCCTTCTCCTCCACTCTCTATGCTTCACCTGAGTCCTGTATTTGAAGATCAAACCTTCTGTTCAGCTCTGGCCATTTCAACGGGAACATTTGAAATTCCCCTGTTTCACTGAAAGCCTATCTTTTCCCCCTGGAAGAGGATGTTCAGTTTTGCTGGGTAGTTGATTCTCGGTTGCATTCCAAGTTCTTTTGTATTCCAGAATATTATAATCCAAACCCTATGAGACCCTAATGTAGTTGCTGCTAAGTCCTGTGTGATCCTGACTGCAGCTCCACGATATTTGAATTGTGTCCTTCTGGCTACTTGTAATATTTTCTCTTTGACTTGGTAGTTCTGGAACTTGGCTATAATATTCCTGGGGGTTGTTTTTTTCCTCTCTTTCTGGGGGAGATTGGTGGATTCTCTCAATTTCTATTTTGCCCTCTGCTTCTAGAATATCAGGGCAATTTTCCTGTAGGAATTCTTTAAAAATGAGGTCAAAGCTCTTTTCCTGATCATGACTTTCAGGTATCCCAATAATTTTTAAATTATCTTTCCTAAATCTGTTTTCCAAATCAGTTGCTTTTTCAATGAGATGTTTCCCATTTTCTTCTGATTTTTCATTCTTTTGGTGTTGAAGTATTGTGTCTTGATTTCTCATAAAGTCATCAGCTTTCTCTAGCTCCAGTCTACATCTGAAGGATTTAAAACAAAGTCAGTTTGGATTATAAATCCTGATTACATTATTATGAAAAATATGGTGAATTCTATAAGAGCTTGGCAAGTGACTGGAAAAATCATTTAACTGTGAAGCTTCTTATTGGAAAGACTGTTAGAATTCCAAGCTCTTCTCTTCTCTTTGTTCCAAGATATACCCCCTTTGACCTATTTGAAAATGAAAAAAAGAATAACATCAAATTGTCTTGTGAAGGGTTTTCATAATGTATAACTGTGAAGAGCTGATCACTGAGTTTCTGAATTTTCATCAGAGATGTGGATTCTGAAGGTTTTCCTCTAAATTTTTTATATGAAATGCTGCAGCAAAGAAAAAATTTGAAAGAGATTGGGGTATGGCAAAAGCTAGGCATAGACCCACATGTCACACCCTATACCAAAATAGGATCAAAACAAACAGTTTACTGTTTACCCTTACAGGATTTAGACATAAAGGATGATATATATCTGTCAAATCTATGGAAAGGAGAGAAATTTATGACCAAATAAGAAATAGAGTACATTATAAATTGCAAAATGGATGATTTTGACTATTAAATTGAAACTTTTGGCACTAATAAAACTAATGAAGCCAAGAATAGAAAGAAAACAGAAAGCCAGGAAACAATTTTCACAGTTGGGGTTTCTGATAAAAGTCTGATTTCTAAAATAAACCATGAAAAATGGGAAAAATCTGTACATGTTCAAAAGTATTTATAGCATCTCTTTTGGGAGTGAGATGTGCCTCAGTTGGGGAATGGTTGAACAAGTTATGGTATATGAATGTTATGGAGTACTATTGTTCTATAAGAAACCATGAATGGTCAGACTTTAGAAAAGCATGAAAAGAGAACTGATGTTGAGTTAAGGGAGCAGAACCAAGAGAACACTGTACTCATTAAGAACAATATTGTGAGTTGACCATATATGATGGATACATCTCCTCTAAGCAATTCAAAGATCTAGCACAGCCCTGGGAGACCTATTATGGACAATACCATCCTCATCCAGAGAAAAGCAAAACAAACAAACAAAAACAACCAACTTCTCTTTAGTTTTTCCCTCCTGTACAAAGGTTTTCTTTCTTTACCCTTAGTTCTAATTCCTTGTACACAAAATGACTAAAATGTAAACATGGTAAGTACAAATGAACATATACAACTTTTATCAGACTGTGCAACACTGATGGGAGGAGGGTGGTACAAAAATGTGCAACATAAATATGCAAGTGGTTGAATGCTGAACAACTTTCATGCAATAGGAAAAATAAAATTATTATTTACAAAAACCCAAATGGAGTCCTGGAGAGTCAAACATGTAGCCCTAATTAGGTCTGAAAAAACTGAACAAGAAAACAAAAAAAAAATTGAACTGTTTCCCCAAGGGATCAAAGTGAGGAAAAAGTAAGAGTATGGATAGTGCAAAATGATGTATGTCATTTACCTTGAAATAAAAAAAATGAAGATCTGGAAAAATAAAAAGAGATTGGGAAGAATTTTGTCAAAAAGATTTTGGTTCTCTTCACTGAACTGTCACTGAAAAACGATAAAGGAAAATACACAAAGTGTTATGAGCAGTTTTCTAAAAACATTAAGTTTGAAATATTGAAGACTACCAGAACCTATAGAAACTTACAGAATTGCTGATATTCTATACTTCTGCTTCTAGTGATGAGATGGCTTCTCTTAAAGACTATTGCATGAGAATAAAGGAGAACCAAAAATATATCTATTATATTACTGGTGAAACCAAGCACCAGATGGCTAATTCAGCTTTTTTGGAAGCATTATTTATAAGTAATAACTATGATTGAACCTATTGATGAGTATAGTAAACAGCTAAAGGAATTTGAGGGCAATACTTTAGTGACTGTAACCAAAGAGGATTTGAAACTCCCAGAAGATAAAGATGAAAAAAAAAATAAACAGGAGGGGAATAAAGGCAAAGTGTGAAAAATTTTGCAAAATTATGAAACATAGCCTAGAAAAGAAAGTTGAAAAGTTAGTTGTATTGAATCAATTGCTTACTTCCCCATGCTGCACTGTTACTGGCTGGACAGTAAACATAGAAAGAATAATGAAAATTCAGACACTTAGAGACAACCCAACAATGGGCTACATGGAAGCAAAGAAACATTTGGAGATAAACCCTGATGATTCCATTATTGAAACTCTAAGGCAAGAGGAAGAGGATGACAAGAATGATAAGTCAGTGAAAGAACTCGTCATCATATTGTATAAAACTGCACTGCTGACTTCTGGATTCAATTTAGAATATCCCCATACACATGCAATTGGATCTACAGAATGATCAATCTTGGTTTTGGAGTTGATGAAGATGATTCAACTACTGAAGAAAGCAATGTAGCTATAATAGAGGAAATTTCACTTCTTGAAGTAGACAATGACACAACATGCACAGAAGAAATGGATTAAAGCATTCTAATACACAGAATTATAGCATGTTTCTTAAATTGGACTGAATAAATTAATTTGTATAAGGCATTAAGAATTACTTGATGTCTTCATTCCCTCTGAAGCATGTTTTCAGATATGTTCTCTTTAATTTTGTTAAATCACTTTAAAAAATATGCATGACATGAACATGCTGCTCAAGGGGAAGTTTAAGATTCTTTTCCCTTCTAAGTGTAACCAGTACTGTGCTACTTTAGACATTCAAGCAAGAACTAGTAATCATTCCAATGTTCTTTTGTTTTATTTTAGGGAGGGAGAAATATTATCCTTAATATATGTCCAAACATTGTAATGTTAGCTCACTAACACTTTTGTGGCTTGATAACAATATGTAGCTATCAGAAAGCTGAATAATGGAAGTAAATCACTCTTTGGTCTCTAAAATACACTGTTCTGAGGTATCTTAAAATGTTTATGAAATGTTTTTTTTCTTTTATATACTTAAAAAAAGCTTAGATTTATGCAGGTTTCTCACAGTTTATCATACTCTATGTCCAGCTTGCCTCAGGGATGATAAGCTCCCAACTTTTGGATGGAATCCTACCCAAATAACTTCATATTTTAACTTTTGGTGTTCTCAACCAAAGAACTGTACAATTTAAATGCAATTTGAGCAGGAAATTGGGGCAACAGTGACTATCACAGCAAATATAATGGATAGGTATAAATAGGTGCTTTATGGGGTTTGGGAGGAGGATGTAAATATTCTGACCTGTCTAGTGGGCAGAGAGCAATGTCACAGTAATCTTTAAGGAGCTTTGAGTATGAACCCAGGAACATGGAGTTGATAAGAAATCAATAAATGAGTGGTGCTAGTAAAGCTGTAGTTTTAATCAGGTCTGAGACATCATAAATACATATGTGTGTGTGTGTGTGTGTGTGTGTGTGTGTGTGTGTAACTGAGTCAAGGCTCATTCGGATCATTCACAGAAGACTTTGGGGCATTACAAGGAGGCAAGGCATATAATAGGCTCCAAATCTATGACATTCCTTAGTTCTATGTATGCTACTGTGGGTAGAGCCAAATGGAAATCCCTGGAATTACTTGAAACATCCCATGTAGTTAACAACATGAATATTTCTTCTCTATTAATGAAGATGAAGATGAACTCCCTTTACAACCTTGTTTTACATGTAGATGGCACTAAATATTTTCAAGAGCTGTATAAATCCATCATGATTAATATACTACAGTTTTTCCTGACTTTATCAATGTTGAATATTAGGTAGCCCAAGGTGAGTTTAGGTTACTGAACATGTCAAAGATTTTTTCTCTATTCCTGTGGCTGAGATTGATCAAAAGCAGATTGTTTTCACTTATCCATCCCCAGGTATGCTAGCTGAACTGTCCTTCATGCTGACATGTTATGGTGGCAGTGAAAAAAGGCTTCCCTCCCTTGGATTCCTATGGATTGCATGCCAACATAGAAAACCACATATTACCAACATCTATGCTTTATTTTATTTTTGTTAAACATTTTCCAATTACAGTTTAATCTGTTTAGACCACCCTTGGGATTTTGTACACTATGATTTTGACATCTCTATATAGCATTACATTAATGGTATGATGTTAACCAATATAGATGAGACCGGGGCGGGGGTCCTAAAAATTTAGGTTTAAGTCCTCTAAATAAAAAATCAGAAGACATAGGATCATACAAATGTATTTTGTCCAAAGTTGCTTATAATGGGTTGAGAATGCAAGTTGATCCCTATAACGAGTAGGTAATTGACTGTGCCAGGGACTGTTGATTTCTACCCAGACTCTTAAACTCCAAGTCTTCTGTTGTCTCAAATGGCCCCCTAGTGATAAGGATCTGGCTCCTGAGGAATGTCACTTTGCCTGATTTACACATGACTCCAATTTGAATAGAACTTACCCTAGAAGGTCCTTTCAGGGGATTGAGCTCTAGTCTATGTTACTGTTATATGAGAGATCCTTGAGAAATGGAGTGAAGATCTTCATCTAACCCAGTTTCTGGATAGTTAGCAGTCATTGGTTTGACAATGTGTTATAAGGTCTACAAAGTATGGAACTGGACAATAAAATGTTCTCCCTTTGATTTAGGATTAACAGAGAAATTTTGTAAATTCTATGCACTGCAAACAATTGTTTACAGGGCATGTCAGCACCCATTGCAAACATTATAAGCTGAACAACCAGATGTCAATCATTACAAGAACAGCAGATGTGAGGGAGTGAGTCCATTGACAGTTTGGACATTGAGGTGGTGATGGTAAGATAGCCTGAGCACGGGAACAAATAGTTCTTCTAACCAAGGATAAAGTAACTATTCCTGCCCAACCTGTCCCCAACTAACTGCAATTAGCAAAATGATACTTTCCCATCCTAGGGCAAAAGGTTTGCTCTAATCAACAACTATATTGCTATGTCCTTGACCTCCCAGGTTAGGTGTCCATCCTCTCATAAGCCTTATCTGAAACAATCAATTCCACATGAGAAGAGGAAGGGCTCTCCTATCCAGTGGTTTCCAGGGTTTCATCTCCAACAGACTTTACCTTCTAAGAATGACCTGGTTTTAGACATAATTCTTACTGATTTTCTTTTATTTTTCCTTACAAATTCCTTATCACAGAACTGACTTGGTCTCATGGTCCTTTCCCCAACACAGGGTTCTATATGCCTTGGAGAAGTAGTTTAGGTCTCCCACAATTGGCAAGCTTCTTTTACTTTGGGTCAATTTGGAAAACTCCTTCACAGAAATAACTTACAGGACAAAGGGGCAGTATTGTTGGAGGGTACCTTTTTAATATCTCTTACTTCATTTATTTATTCACTTGTTTTAAATTATATTTTATTGGTTTCAATTAGCAAGACAGCTGCCTTTTTTAATCTCCCATTTCAGATTTCCCACCTAAGAATAAAAGAAAAATATAACCAATGTATATAGTAATCAAAAGATTTCCACAATGGCCATGTTTGAAAATCATATTTTTATCATTCTGAACTCTGGATCTTTTACCCTTGTATCAGAAGGAAGGTAGCAAGTTTCATTATTAGTCCTCTGGAATGCTGGTTAGTTCTTATAGTGATAGGTTTTTCTAATTCTTTCTAAGTTGTTTTCCTTTACTGTTTTGCTCTATTTAAATTGTTCTCTTGGTTTTATTCACTTTATTCTGCATCACTTCATATAACTCTTCCCAAGTTTCTCTGAAATTGTCTCCATCATCTTTTTTTCTTTCTTTTTTTTTTTGCAAGGCAATGGAGTTAAGTGATTTGCCCAAGGTCACACAGCTAGGTAAATATAAATGTCTGAGTTCAAATTTGAACTCAGGTCCTCCTGACTACAGGGCCGGGCTCTATCTACTGCACCACCCAGCTGCCCTCCATCATTTCTTATAGCACATTAATATTACATCACATTTATACACCATAATTTGTTCATTCATTTTAATTTATGGGTAGCACCTCAAATTCCCATTTTTACCTCCTCAAAATGAGCTATATAATTTTTTAGAATATCTCTGGAATTTATTTTTCTTAAGACTAAACCCTTTTTAAACTTACCCATCCTCCTGTTCCTCCTTGTTAAAATTAATTATCTGAAATAAAAAGGAAATTGAGGACAAAGTTAGCAAGTCATCTATGATATAATTTGCAAAGCTAGCATTTATATATCAAATCAGATCTCCTGTCTCCTCGGAGATCAGAGACAGTGATTTACAAAAATTATTTTAATAATTGAAAAAAGAAGTTTAAAAATGACATAAACATGTTTCGAACATAATACTAGTTAGCTTCTCCCAGACTTTCTTAATCCAAACCCAGAAGTACTTGTCTTACAGGTAGTGCCTTTTTATAACCCAAAAGTGAATTGGGAAAGAGGAACTTGCAACCAGTAATTAGCTGTCACTCCCATCTTCCTTAGAAGATTTCATTATTCAATTTAGACTCTAACTTAAGAAAAATAAGGGACTTTATCCATTAAGACTTGGAAGTGGAACTTAACCTCTTGGTTAACCTTTCTCCAGTTGCCAAGAAAGTAAAACTTAGTTTCTGGTCAATCCCCTTTCTGCTAGGAAAAAGAAATTTAGCCTTTTGAAAAACCTTATAATCTATGATTATTTTGTTCTTCTAAATTATCTACTACTAAATGTTAAGTCTTATCAATGTATTTATTCACTAAATATATAAATAACCTAGACTTAAGAGACTATCTATATTAGTCTGGCTTAGCTGACAGGGCTAGCTTTTCCCAAAGAAAGTTTAATTCTATAATCAAACTAAAAATTAATCAAAGTAATCAATACTAACTGATTTCTTTTTCACTGTCCCTCATCTTTCCTTTCCTTCCTATTTCTCTCTTAGAAAAAATGGATTTTGAGCACCGGCCCTGGAGTCAGGAGTACCTGAGTTCAAATCCAGCCTCAGACTTTATAATTACCTAGCTGTGTGGCCTTGGGTAGGCCACTTAACCCCATTGCCTTGCAAAAAAACCTAAAAATGAAAAAACAAAACAAAACAAAGAAAAAATGGATTTCTATGCCCAAAACTCTGTGTGTGTGTGTGTGTGTGTGTGTGTGTGTGTGTGTGTGTGTGTGTGAGAACGGGTGTCTGTGTATGTCTGTCTGTTGTGTGTATTCTTTTCTTTTTTTTACTCAGTAATAAGTTTATTATGTGTATTGTTTTCCTCTTTCTGCTTACATTATTTGTATCGGTTCACATCTGTCTTTCCATATTTCTCTACATCAATCATATTTATCATTCTTACAGTTCATTAATTTTTTTCCCTTTTAAAGATTTTATTTATTTTGAGTTCTACAATTTTTCCCCCAATCTTGCTTCCCTCCCCCAACCCCCACAGAAGGTAATTTGCCAGTCTTTACATTGTTTCCATTGATCCAAACTGAATGTTATAAGAGAGAAATCATATCCTTAAGGAAGAAAACTAAAGTATAAGAAATAGAAAGATTGCATAATAAGATATCAGTTTTTTTCTAAATTAAAGGTAATAATTCTTGGTCTTTGTTCAAACTCCATAATTCTTTCTCTGGATACAGATGGTATTCTTCATTGCAGATAGCCCCAAATTGTCCCAGATGTTGCACTGATAGAATGAGCAAGTCCATCAAGGTTGATCATCACCCCTATGTTGCTGTTAGGGTGTACAGTGTTTTTCTGGTTCTGCTCATCTCACTCAGCATCAGTTCTTGCAAATACCTCCAGGCTTTCTTGAATTCCCATCCCTCCTGGTTTCTAATAGAACAATAGTGTTCCATGACATACATATACCACAGTTTGTTAAGCCATATCCCAAATGAAGGACATTTACTTGATTTCCAATTCTTTGCCACCATAAACAGGGGTATTCTTTTCTCCTATTACTAGTTCAGATCAGACTGAGCTTCAAATGTCAGCTACTCCCCCAACTCCATCTCTGGTTTTTGTATAGATACTTGAACTTCCTAATTATGTGAGTTGATTTCCCCTAATATTTCATTCTCTTCCCTTCCCCCTTTCCCCTCAGTATATCTTTTTCATTCCAGTCTTCTCTTAAGATAATCAGGACATAAAGAATTATTTCCAGCTTTATCTGCTGATACTCCCTCTATTATCCCTGAAAATAGTAGAGACCTATGTCATCTTCCCATATTAGAAAATAGTTTATCCATGCTTAGTCCCTTATCATTGTTCATTCATGTTTACCTTTATATATTTCTCATCATTCCTGAGTTTGAACTTCGAAGTTTCTATGCAGTTTGGGGTTTTTGTTTTAATTTGTTTTGGGGGGTTTTGCCATTAATATTTGGAAGACTTTGATTTCATTAAAGATTCCTTTTTCTCTCCTATAGCATTATTCTATTTTGCTGAGTAAACTATTTTTGGCTATAATCCTTTGCCTTCTGGGATTGTATGCCAAGTTCTCTGCTCCCAAGTGGTGTCTGCTAAATCTGGTGTGATCCTGACTGATTCCTTCAGTATTTGAATTCTTTCTTTTTGACTGCTTGCAGTATTTTTTTCCTGTGATATGAAAACTCTGAATTTTATCTATTATCCTCCTTGAAGTTTTCATTTTAGGATTTCTTTCAGAAGGTACCTGATTATTTCTCTTACTACTCTTCCCCCTGGTTCTAAATGCTCTGGGTACATAGTTTTCTTTTAAGGTTTCTTGACATGGTCATGCCATTTAGATGATCCAAGGCTTCTTAAATGTTTATCTTCTCAATCTATTTTCCAGGTCAGCTATAATTGCTATGAGGTACCTAACATTTTCCTCTATATTTTCAGTTGTTTGACTTTATTTTAATATTTACTTTATCTTATAGAGTCATTGGTTTCTTTTTTCTTTTAATTTTATTTCTTTAAACAGTGGTAACATTGCTTACCCAAGGTCACATAGCTAGGCAATTATTAAGTGTCTGAGGTTGGATTTGAACTCAGGTCCTCCTGACTCCAGGGTTGGTACTCTATCCACTGCACCACCTAGCTGCCCCCAGGAGTCATTGGTTTCTGTTTGGACCATTCTAATTGTCAGATCATTTGTTGCTTGAGCAAGATTTGGTGCCTCTTGTGCCAAGCTGTTAATTACCTTTCCATTTCTGTCATCTATGCTCTCATTTCCTTTTTGAATATGTTTTTATTTATTTTGTTAAATATTTCCCAGTTACATGTAAACTTTTGAGTTTCAAATTCTGTCCTTGCCTCCCATCCCTGTCAAAAAAGCAAGCAATTTGATATGAATTTTACATATAAAGTCATGGAAAACATATTTCCATATTACTTATTGCAACATAAAAGTTGCAAAGAAAACAGACAAAAAATGAAAGTTTTTAAAAAGTATGATTCAATCTGCTTCAAATTTCATCAGTTTTCTCTCTGGAGATAGTATTTTTCATCATGGGTCTTTTGAATGTATCATTTGTCTTGAACAAAGTAGCTAAGTCTTTCACAGTTCCAATATGATTGTTTTACTGTGTATAATGTTCTTCTGGTACTTCTCACTTCTCTCTGCATCAGTTCATATTAGTTTTCCCAGTTTTTTTTAAAATCAATTTATAGCATAAAAATAATATTTGTCCTTCATTTCCAAAAAGACCACGATTATCAGGGTGGTGAAGCCATGTCAAGCACATGAATTGTATTTTGAGTAAAGCATATTTAATTCTTTAAAAAAAACTTCCTTGTTTCATTTCTTTCAGGATTTTATAATGAAATTGTTTTAATTTGTGTTTTAATCAATAAAATGACCTCGGGGCTATTAATAAACATCTCTAAACTTAAAGATGTGAGAAGCCTGGAGAAGCAATTTAGGAAAAATGAAAGTTTTTTTTAAAAAAATCAAAATTTTAGAAGTCCTCTAAAAATAGTTCATACAGTATGAATAACATTAAGGACAATTCAAAGTGTTTCTTCCAAAGAAAAGAAATGAAAATGATTTGGAGTCAGCACAAGGATCACATCATACCTCTATCATAGTCACTGATCCTCCTCATGTCTAGGGTCTGAGTTGATACTAAGACTCTTGTCTTATCACTATTCAGTGTTCTTTAGCTGACCAACCAAAGTTCTGTAAGGAGGTGATATCAAATCTTTTCATCTTTAGAATTCTCTACTGTATACCTGCCCCATTCTTCATATGAGTTGAATGAAGGCTTAATTACTTCTTCAACTAGGGAATCAGGAATGCTATCACATTAGCTACAGGATACCCTTTATCCCAGATAAATTCATATTTTCCATAATCATCTAAATATAGTTTCACCTCCCTGTATCATTAGAAAGTAATAAACCTCTCTCAAAATCTACACATTGTTCCCCCAAGCCATTTCTAGACAATTAAGGGATCTGAACTACATCCCCACAAGTGGAAGCAGACAAAAACATTTGAGTTCAGGTGACTCCATGAATAGATGGCATAAGGAAGGGCTGTAGGATTTGCCTGAGATTATATCTAAAAGTCTATCTTAATTAGGTAAATCCTCATGAAGGCCTAATCTAATAAAATATTGGACTGTCATTTCATGAGACAGAGCTTCTAGAAGGAATACATCCAAACACTTTGATAAGGAGTGTGATGACAAAGTTGCTATTTCAGAATTCATGCCAATATTCAAAAATGTCAACTATTAAGGGGCAGCTAGGTGGTACAATGGGTAAAGCATTGGCCTTGGAGTCAGGAGGACCAGGGTTCAAATTCGACTCAGACATGATATTAACTAGCTGTATGACCTTGGGTAAGTCACAAACTGCCTCACAAACAAAACCAAAACCAAAAACCCAACCAAATAAAAAAAGTCAGCTGCTTGAAGATGAAATTGTGGTAGCTTCAGATCAGACTTCTTTGAACTCTCTACTCTAACACAATGATGCAGAGGGCCAATGATATTTTTTATAACTTTTCATGATGGCTGTTATTGTAGCAGAATTGACTGGCACTGCAGTACCAATCTTGAAATTGCAATTGCAACAAGGACAAACTTCTCTAATGGCCAATATAATTAATTTGTCATATGGTGCAGGTCAAAACCCACATTAGATCATTCTATATTGACCTTTCAAAGGCAGAAGTCCATCAGATGGCTTGAGAAGTATTACTGAATAGAAGTAGTTACTTCATCCCTAAAGGAATCATTGACCACTGCAATATAACATCCATACTGATAATAACTCAGGGACCAATCTCTATCATTCACACAATAAAACCAACCTGATTATCCAGTTCAGCAAAAGATATGTAATGTCTTTGATGAATAATAATATGCCCCCATAACTAAATGTGGTAAGAGGCATCAACAAAATTCTCCATTATTCTTGACCCCAAAGTTCAGATGGTTCAAACCTATTACTTCCAGGTCCCAAATCATTCAACCAAACCCATGGTCATCTAATATTTCTAGGGCAAAAAGACATTCCATTAAAAGGCAGGATGGGGGAAGAAGAGGGAAAGGAGGGGTTATATGTGGGGAGGGGGAGTAGGAATCACTAAAGGATTTTGAATGGAGAAGCAGCTATTAAGTTATTAAGATAAATGAAACATTGGTGTAAAGAAGAGATAGAATGGTGGCAGAAAGATCAATTATTTCAATAATCTAGATAAGAAGAGATGAAAGGCTGAGAGAGAAGTATTTGCAGTAGCAATGAAGAGGTACCTGATGCTTTATAAAAATTTTCTTTTGACATTTTAATAACTAAAACTCCTTACATAGTAGTATGGCAGAGGTGAGAATATAGATTGTGTTTTATGGTAAATGATATTTTTATAATTAAGGAATAACTCTTAAGGAGTTATTGATAGCAAATAGAAGTAAAATCATGAAAATCTGTTTATATCCCTGCATATTTATGCAACTATACTACTCGTCAGGAATTTCATGCCGCATATTCTTTTTCTGTGGAGTTTTTCAATCACTTCATTGGGGGTTGTTATAGCTATATTTCCTCCCTTAGAAAATGTTTCATAACTGATTGTTATCAGTTTAATACAGATATTCCTTTCTATTCATTTAAATAAGAATATGTTGTAATACTTAGAACTCAATATATCTAAGCCTTATTATTTTAAAAATGGATTTATATCCTAATAAAAGAGATTTTCATATTTGTACTATCATTATGTAAAGTTTTTTAGTTGGGATGCCTATTTTCCTATATTTCATCTATCTATCTATCTATCTATATATTATATATATATGTATATCTGAGTTGATTCCTTCTTCATTTCTTCTGTAACACGCTTTTACTTGTAAGCAAGCTTTTTTAAACATTCATTTATTTTTGAAAGCAATTATTCTTTTTCTTTTAAAAATGGAGCATAGGAAACTGAACATTATTTAAATGAAATATAAAAAGGAGCATTAATGTCATCAAACATACCAAATTAGGAAAAAAAAGAATTAAAGTGAAGGCCTAACTTGTCAGTTACTTTGAACACACTGATGAATTAGTAGTTTAAGCAGGTGAAATAAGTGGTTTTTAGGCTGACTTTTCAGGAAGAAGTACCTTCTAATACTGCTTTGGTCAAAATATAAGCCACATCTCTAAATGGTCTCTTTGAAAGAAAAAAACATATCCATATATATATATATACATATATATATATATAATTATACTTTGAAAAAATAAAAGTTTGTTTTTGTTTGGGATAGGGAACTGATCAAAAAAACAGGATTAATTGATTTCTCTTCCTTTTCAGCTCATGTGACAAAATCATAGAAAGGTCAAATAACAGAAATGACAAGGTGTTAATGTGTGAAATGAAATACAAAGAAGGGTTTTCAGCTTATTGTTCCTTTATATAAAAGTTCTCCCTGGTGAAATTAGAAGAGCAGCTAGATATTGGCATACTACGCCCCTGGTAGCTTTAAAAAGAAGGACATAGCTGGGAGATAGCTGAAGTAAGAGAACTCTGGGAAGTATTACTCCTGACAGTCTAAAGGAGAGCCATCTATGAAAGAAGAACCTGGCCCTACAGAGGGATGGATTTGGGGGAAGAGAAGCAAAATTTCTCTCTCTCCTCTCTCCCTCCCATTATATCTTTCACTGCAGCTATTTGCTTAAAGCATCGTACCCAGCATGTTACAAGGATGCAGCTCTAAGGAGTATGATCTTTAGCAGTTAAACTAGTCCTAGTTATATGGAGTTGAACTATATATATAGAGAGAGAAAAGTCCAGAGAACCCTGCTGAGTGGCTTGCCACTGTGCCCAAGGTAGAATGGAATGAGGACACCATTATAAAAAGAATATATGGGCTTTGCAGGACTGGAAGCATGAATTGTCTTGTCTTTTCTTCACTACCAATGTACTTGATGCTTGTGCTAATTCTTCCCATCATTGTGTGTGTTTTGGGGTGTGTGCCAGCTAAGGAGATGTCATAGAATGACTGTTGGCAGCCTACTCTAAACCCAGATATCAAAGTGGTATGACTGACCTGGCACAAGAAAGGGGATATAAAAAGAGGATATAAAAGATTTGCTTAGTTTGTAAGGATACAGCTGTCAAATAAAGCCAAGACACGTGGTGATAATTCTGATGAGTGCCAAGATTTTCCTTTTGTTTCACAATTTCTCCATAGGAAAAAAAAATGAAAACTAGTAGTGAGGCCAGGCTTTGCAAAGTGGAAAATTCTGCCAGGTCCAAAGAGGCCAAAGCTCTCTCACTGAGTGCTTTTATTCTGTTCATGGAGATGCCAGGGACCACATCACCAGTAGAGTCTTCCTTTATGCAAGAAACAAAGAAATCTTTATACTCCAGTAGTTACTGGTCAACAGCATCCCCTAATTTCCACATGGTTTATAATGCTATCTACCCTACAGCCCAGAACTTTTCTCCCTTGAAATTTGATCTGTACCACTACTCAAAACCAGGTAATACACACAGGCCTACTACTTTCTAACTTTTGATTAGTCATGGGTAGCCAACTCATGATGCTTTTCATCCTTAATAATTTAGGACCTTAACCTCCCCTTTAGAATCTAAGAAAAACCTAATAAACAGAATACAAAGCCAATCACTAAAACTGTCTCCTTTGGAGCATCAATCATTCTAAGGTCTAGATGTTCTTGTCATACAAGTTTAGAGATCCAAAGATTTCCTATCCTCTATCCTGAATCTTCAGGAAAGTACTTTTTAATTCCTTTCATATGTGTGATATAGTTCATAAATAGCAATGTATATGCAAATATTCTAATATAGCAATAATAATAATAGCATGTAGATAGTGTTTTAAGGCCAGCTAGATGGCATAGTGGATAGAACACTGGCTTTGAAGTCAGGAAGATGGGAGTTATGTGACTTTGGGCTAGACACTTAATCTTGATTGTCTCTCATCCAGTCATCCTGATTCGTTTCTGGCCACTGGACCCAGATTGTCTCTGGAGTAGAAAGTGAGGCTGTTGACCTCACACAGCCAGCCCCCTCCCCCAATTCAAATCCAATTCATGTGCATACCATGGCATCACCTCCCTGATGTTGTGATCTTTTTTGGATGCGAAGGACAAACATTATTAGTATTATTAAGGTTTACAAAGCACTTTAAAATATTATTTCATCATATTCTTATAATAATTCTGAGAGATGCTATTGTTATCCTCATTTTATCAATGGATAAAGACAAAGGTTATGACTTGACTAGTATCTTACAATGAATAAGTTTATGAGATTGGATTTGAGCTGAGGTCTTCCTGACTTCAAGTCCAGCACTCAGTCCAACCTAACTGTACCCAATTAATTTTCTGAGGACAGTAAAACATAGGACTTAGGAGAAGAATATATTAGTGACCATTCTATAGTGAACACATGGAGCTTAGAGAGCTTACAGAGAGAAAAATATCCTAATAATCAGAATTGTCCAAAACTGGAATGACATGCCCAGGAGGGTAGTTAGAAATAACTTCAACTCTTTGGGATTCAGCATTCTCATCTGAAAAGAGAGGGGTGGACTCAATTCCATTTAAGATCCCATCTAGCTCTACACCTATCATCTCATGACCTTATTATAATGCTCAATTATCCCCTGCCAACTACACGGGATGCATTAGAAATGTGGTAACCTAGTCTTGAAAAGGCTTGACATTTTGGCATGTTGTGTCAAATTTGATCTTCCCCATGCCACGGGATGGCAAGAGTGTTGGGCAGTGAATTGATTAAAAAAATAGACATCTTCCATCTCTCTTGTGTGGCAAATAATCTCTATAGGTCAGAGGTAGAGAGTGGAGGGAGGGGAAATGGGCTATGTTCTTTCCCAAAACCCTCAGCTGTTTCCATGTAGAATATATACTAGGCAAGTTTGAATCAAGTCCTTGGTTCTTTTTTGTTTTGTGAACATCACCCAGGTCCATCTGCCAGGTCCAAAGAGGCCAAAGCTCTCTCACTGAATGCTTTTATTCTGTTCATGGGGATGCCAGGGACTACATAGAGTAGAGTCTTACTTTATGCATGAACTTAGGCTTGTAGACAACCTTGAGAGTTTTAGAGGTTTGTGCAATGAAAGAATCAGTCCAGGGGCAAGAGAGCCTTCTGGACTGGAAAGGACAACCACTGACAAGTGGATTGGCCCAAGTTTAATCTATTTTATGTGTGGAGAATTGTTTGATCAGTGAAGAGCTAAGATGAAATGTAAAATGAGTAATCAGCAATCTGACAAATTACTTTATGCTCTGATCAAATTAAAGTACAAGTTTCCTGAGAGATTATAATAGCAGTTATGTGTTAAGTTCTGACCGATATATATTAAACTGCATCAATTTGTGCTTGTCATTATTTGGTGCCTTACTATTTCTTTTATATGTAAGAAATGTTCTACACATGTTCTATACATGATTTACACCATACATTGAGCATATTTCTGTCTTTCTCCTTTTTGTAGAAACCTTAGATGTCAGTCTAAAGCTAAACTTTAAATAATTAATTTTAATAATTTTTCTCCAGGTTTATGGGGTGGCAATTTAATGCTAATGGGCTACAGAATGTGAAAAAAGGTCACACAAGCATGATCTTATTAAAGGATAGAGGATCTCTACAACTGTATCCAGTGTGAAGCTCATGCATATATCCTTAGCAGAAGGACTGATTGGAAAGGAGTATGCCCCTAAATAAACCATTTTATTCAGCCCAGGTTAGCATAAGAAAACAAAGATACATCTTCATACACTGGGGACATGGACTGGCACAATTTTTATGGAGCACTCCAAAACCCAGGGACACTAGAGCACAAGGAGGTCCCAGAACCATAGTGGGGCACTGAAAGTTCTGTATAGGGGTACTCAATGGAGATAGGTACCAATTGGCAAGTTTGACTCTTACAACTGGTCACAGATACAGGGAGGACTGAAATGGAAGCTGCACACAAGGACAGAAGTACTGGGTAGATAAGATCTGGCTAATGTCCTGTGAAAGGAGGAAGTTCAGAAGCAAGTGAGTGGAGTTGTTCAGACCCCGGGAGCAGAATGGAGTCTCAGTTCTAGTATTTGACTCATCATGTAGAGGAATCTCCACAGGAGATGACTCAGTGGATAGAGCACCAGCCCTGGAGTCAGGAGGACCTGAGTTCAAATCCGGCCTCATAGACTTAAAAATGACTTAAGTGTGTGGCCTTGGGAAAGTCACTTAACCCCATTGCCTTGCAAAAACTTAAAAAAAAAAAAGAATCCCAGATCAAAGAAAAGTCTATAATGCCACTATTATGAACTAACAAAGTTAACCAGATGACTAAGAAGGGTTGAGTCCAGGAGCATTCTAATGATATTCTAACGTTCAGATCAAAACCCAGGTAAGGAACTTGCAGACCCAGACCAGAGGGACAGCAACCAGGGACTTTGCCCTGGCTCAGAACAGTGGGAGTACTGAAAGTTTGCATGACCCTGCCTCTTGCTGAAATTCGGGAATATCATAACCCTAAGAAAGCAACTATACTTTCTATCAAGACAGAGGTCAGGAAGTAGGTTGGGAAAATAAGCAAACAAATAAAGGAATACAACCCCCCAAATTATGGTGGCAGGAAATTATTATAATGGCAGGAAAGTTCAAGATATAAACCTAGAAGAAGAAAATGACCCCAAAACATTTATAACCAAAGTCTCATACTAAAACACTGCTTGAGCACAAAGTAAACTAGACTTTCTGGAAGAGATAAAAATAAGAATTTATTTTTTATGGCTAGACAATAAAGAGTATGGAGAGGTATAACAGGATTAAAAACTCAAAGGTAAGGCAGAGGTCTGGTTCTGAATAGCTTTAAATGCCAAGTGGAGGAATTTGTATTTGATCTCAGAGATAAGAATTGTGGGTGATATAGAACAACATTCACTTTGGGAAAAGTCACTATGACATCTGGGTAAAAACTCAGCAAGAAGATAATTAGGAGACCAATACAATAAGAGATAATTATATGCTAAACATCAAGGAGGCAGAAGTTTTGTAACCTCCTTATTGAGTCTTGTGACTCAATAACCAAGTGGATGTTTGGGATGAAGAAAGGTGGTAAATCAAGTAAAATTCAAAGTTGCGAACCTGATTAACTGAAAGGAATGTTGGTACATTTACCAGAAACAGGGAAGTGTGAAAGAAAAGTAGGTCTGAGTTTGAAATGTCCAAAAGATAGTGTGTGTACAGGACTAGAATTCAAAGAAAAGATTAGGGCTGATTTTAGAGATTTGAAAGATTTATACATCTCTATTTAAACCTAGGAAAATTAATGAAGTTATCAAGTGAGAGAATATAGAGAAAGATAAGAGGTTCCATAACAAAACCTTAGGATATACCTACAGTCAGGTGTTAAGCATTTATAAAGTACTTACTATGTACCAAGGCACTGGGAAAAAATTAGAGATAATAAGAACACAAAATATAAATAGAATTACAGAATAAATTGAATGTTAACTAAAACCACTATAATCAAGATAAAAAAAAGAATGTAGTAAATCTGGAAACAATTTCTGCCATAGTATTTCTGACAATGGACTCATTTTCAAAATATATAGAGAACTGAGTCAAGTTTATAAAAAAAAGTCATTCCTCAATTGATGAATGGTCAAAGGGTAGGCAAAGGCAATTCTTGGAAGAAGTAATCAAAGCTATCTATAGTCATATGAAAAATTGCTCTAGATCATTATTGATTAGAAAAATGCAAATTAAAGTATCTCTGAGGTATCATCTCATACCTCTCAGATTGGCCAATATGTCCAGAAAGGAAAATGAACAATGCTGGAAGAGATATGGGAAATCTGAGATACTATGCATTGTTGGTAGAGTTGTGAATTGATCCAACCTGTCTGGAGAGCAATTTGGAATTATGCCCAAAGGAAAATAAAAATGTGCATATCCTTTGAATCAGCAATACCACTATTGGGTTTGTATCCTGAAGAGATCATGAAAAAGGGCAAAAATCCTACATGAACAAAGTATTCATAGCAGCTCTTTTTTTGTGGTGGCCAAAAAGCAGAAGTTGAGGGATTGCCCATCAATTGAGAAATGACTGAACAAATTGGTACATGTATGTGATGGAATACTGTTGTACTATATGAAATCACGAGGGATGGAATTTCAGAAAAGCCTGGAAAGACTTGAATGAATTGATCCTAAGAGAGATAAGCAGAACCAGAAGAACATTATACACACTAACAATAGTATGGGATGTTGATTAACCCTGATGGACTTGCTCATTCCATCAGGGCAATAATCAGGATAATCTTAGGGGATTTGTGATGGAGAATACCATCTGTATCCAGAGAAGCAACTGTGGAGTTCAAAAGAAGACCAAAGCTTATTATCTCCAATTTTTTTTTAGGTTTTTGCAAGGCAAATGGGGTTAAGTGGCTTGCCCAAGGCCACATAGCTAGGTAATTATTAAGTGTCTGAGACCGCATTTGAACTCAGGTACTCCTGACTCCAGGGCCAGTGCTTTATCCACTGTGCCACCTAGCCACCCCGTTATTATCTCCAATTTTTAAAGGTTGTCTTGTGTGTTATGCCATTTTTTTTCTCTCTAACATTTTCTTTCTTCCTTTTGGATCTAATTCTTCTCTCACAGCAAGTTCAATTTCAATATATACATATCATGGATGCAAATGTAAAGCCCATATCAGATTGCCTTTTATTGGGGGAAGGGGGAGGGAAGGGAGGGAGGGAGAAAAATTGTAAAACTCAAAACCTTGCAAAAAAAAGAGATTGGTAGAAACTGTCATTGTATGTAATTGGAAAACCAATAAAATATTTATATAACTTAAAAAACTGAATATGATCCCAGAGGAAAAGTACTAGCATTAAGGGAATCAGGAAAGTTTTCTTATTAAATTGGAATTTTAGTGGAGGCCTGAAGGGAGTCAGTAAATGGAAAGGAGGAGGCAGAGAACTCCAGGTATTGGATGCCAGAGTGAAAATGCTTAGAATTGGGATATAGAGTATTTTATTCAAGAAACAACAAGGACAGTCTTAGTGGATCACAGAAAATGAAGGTGGGGGTGGAGAGTAAGATAAAAGAATGGGTAGACAGGAAGGAATCAGTTTATGGTGGATTTTGAATGCCAAATAAAGGATTTTAGTATGATTCTAGAGGCAGTAGGGAGCTCCTGGAGTTTATTAAATAGGGAAATAGTGGGATGACATGATCGGACTTGTGTTTTAGCAAGATTATTTTGACAGCTAAATAGAGGTTGAATTGGAATAGGGAAAGATTTGAAGCAGGCAGATCAATCAGCAGATTATTTTAGTAGTCTAAGGCACCGGGACAGCAATGTGTCAGAGGAGAAAGGAGGTGCATTTGAGAAAGCTACAAATGTAGCATTGGCATCAGATTGGGTATGAAGAGTGAGAAAGAGTTCAGAGTCAAGGATAAATGCACACCTAGGTTACTGGGAGATTGGTGGTTTTCTTGATGCACTAATATGGAAGACAGAGAGGAAGAAAGTGGGAGAGGACAATGAAATAATGAGTTCAGATTTGGATATTTGAGTTTAAGGTGTCTATGGGACATTCAGTTTGAGCTATCCAATGGGCAGTTGGAAATAAGAGACTGGAATTCAGCAGAGAGGTTAGAACTAAATAAAAAGAACTGAGAATTATCTGCATAGTAGTGATAATTAAATAAGGTGACAATTAAATTCTTGGGAGCTGATGAAATCACCAAATTAGATAACAGGAGGAGAAGAGAATAAAGTACTGTGTTAGTAAGGTAGTAACTTGATGAAGATCCAACAAAGGAGACTGAGGAATAGCCAGATAGGTAAGAGGAGAACCAAGATGGAATAATGTTATGAAAATCTAGAGAGAAGAGAATATCAAGAAATGTATGGAAAACTGTGTCAAAAACTGCAGAGGTCAAGTAGGATGAAACTCAATATTTAGATTTGGTGATTAGGAGATTACTTTGGATTAGTTTCCAATGAAGGATGAGGCCAGAAACTAAACTACAGAGAATTAAGGATGAAAGGAAAGGAAATAAAGGCAACTATTATAAATGGTCTTCTCAAGGAGCTTAGCCACAAAAAAAGTGAAGAAGAAATAAATAATACTAGGAAATGACAATGGATATAAATCAAGTAAAATATGCCATGGCTGATGAGCCAACAAAGGAGACAGAGAAATGGCCAGAGTTGAGAAGAACCAAAAAAAAGAAAAAATAGTATCAGAACAATCTAGAAAGAATAAGGTTAAATATTCAGAAGAAAAGGATGGCCAATAGTATCAGATACTACAGAGAAGTCAAGAAGGAGGAAGATCAAAAAAAGACCATTCAATTTAGCAAAAGATCATTAAGAACTAAGGAAAACGTAGGTGCTTTTTTTAAATCACATTGTATGGACTCTGTTTCTTGTTCGAACAGGATTTGGCTCAAACATATCAAAGATTCACTCCACTCCAGATCCCCTCACATTTGACATTCTAACCCGTTACCAGCTATTCAAGTCAACATTTCCCTGTCTCTCTCCAGAACTTCCTTTGTCTCTGATGCCATGAATTCTACCTCTCATATTCACCAAAAGTTCATCATCCCCAGACCAATTTGCTATTGAGTTTCCATTAAGAATGATTTTAAGAACAAGGAAAAAACTAAAAAACTGAAAAATTGGAAGGATGGTGATGTCCTCCAGAAATAGGGAAATTCAGAAAGGAAGTGATAGTGGGAGCATAGTTAATGTCAGAAAAATAGACCCATGCCTACTCATCCTGTGCTATTCACTCTTTTTTCAGTTAAAAATGAAATGTTATGTGTGAGGAAAGGGGTGAATCGTTAAACACTGGCCATTGATCCAAAGTAGTGATTTGGCCATAGGATTTGTTCTTTCACATACTTGGGCTGGATTAGTTTATAACCCTCCTGAAATACCTAAGCCCATTCTTAGGAAGGAACAGAGAGGAGATGGTTGAAGAGTGATATGATTATGTTAGACAAGTTCACAATTGTCTTGGAGGAAGGGTTAGAAGAATGAGATTTGATCTATATTTCCACCCTCTTGATTAGTTGAATGCTAACCTTTTAGGGGCAAACCACAGCCCCATATTGTGAACCAGTGCCTTAGATCTCAAAAAATACAATGGCTTTCCAAAGTGGGAAGAGTCTCTGGTTGCCTTGTTAACAATTTCCTTCCTCCAGGAGATTATTCCTCCAAATACTACCTAACTGGTGTGTAAAATTTGCATTTCCAATGAGAAAATTAAGTGTACTATAAGAGCATCATCACATAGAACACTCAAGAAATAAGCTTAAAATGTTAGAAAGGAATAGAAGAATGCATATTAGAACAAATGAGATATTAACAGATCTATCAAAAGTCTTGGAAGAATGCTTAAACCATTTAATTAAGACTCATGAGACCTTTGGAGAATTTTCCAAAGGAACAAAAACATTCAGTTCAGTATCCCTGAGGACATTTGCCAGTCAATCAATATGCATTTATTAAGTCCTCACTATGTGCCAGGCACTGTGCTACCAGTCTATTAAATATTTAAGTATACATATTTAAGTAGAATTTCATACTTATTTCTTGTTAATTATTTACAATTGGAAAGGGTAGGGAAACCTGGGAGTCAGAAATTTCAGCACAAATATATCAACAAATTCTTCCAGGTAGATTTGCCATGGCAAGGAGCAAAAAAGTGCTTTTTTTCTTTTATTATGCTCTGTTCTTAATTCAAGACACCACTGTTGCTGCCATTGTACCACAAATATTAGTCTCCTTGTTCAAGAGTTATATAAGGGATCTGAAGTCTCAGACATTCTTTATAGAGGGAGCTTGATTGTCACTCCCCAACCAAGCAGGGTATGGCTAAAGGGCAGGGGAGGAACACTGGATTGGGCAGTGTTTCCTCTCCTCTTAATAAAATAAAAAATAAAAATATCTTAGCTACAAAAAGGGATTCTAGCAGTCTCTTTTACTTCATTCCAACAAACCCCACCTACTCCTATCCACATTTCCCTATTCAACACACCATACAAATGGGAATAACTTTATTATTTTTCAATTAATAAAAATATCTAACCCTCCTACCTAACTTTCCCCATGGGGGGTGGTGGAAGACAAACAAAACCCTTGTAACAAATTCACCTTGGCACAGTAAAGAAAAACAAATTCTCACATTGACTATATTCAAAAATATGCCTCATTCTGCATTTTGGAACATCATGTCTCTGTCAGAAGGTGGAGAATATAGTTATTACAGACCTTCTGAAACAAGTTGAATTGATCAGAATCCTTAATGTTCAAAGTTCCCTTTACAATGTTATTATTGTATAATTTGTTCCCATTCTGCCAACTTTACTTTGGATCAATTCACACAAGTCTTCTGGGTTTCTTTTAACCATCCTTTTTTTATCTTTTCTTGGGGCAAAGTAGTATCCAGTTATAGCTAGATTCTGATTAGAATAGATAATGAATCCTGTTAAGTGGTCTCATTATTCAAATTCACACTATTTGAAGTTATAATGAAAAATTGCAATGGAAAAAAATTTAAAGAAGCTTCTAACTATTAACATAATATGAAAATGCATTTCTGAGTCAAATTTATTATAAAGAACAAGAACAGCTATGGAGAACAAAATTTCAAAAATTTTAAAATTTAAATTTTGTTCCTAAAGGCCTATACTGATGAAATGCAAAAATGCCTAATTATTTAAACAATTTTAGCGGCCTATACTAAACTATCTTCTAGTTTTCCCTAGATTCCTTTAAGTCTCAGTTGAAATCTCACCTTCTATAGGAAATTTTCCCAACTCCTCTTAATTCAATGGCTCTCTCTTAATTATCTCCTATTTATTCTATCTATATCTTCTTTCATAAAGTATTTGCTTGCATGTTGTCTCTTCAATTAGACTGAAAACTCTTTGAGAGCAGGGACTATCCTTTGCCTCTTTTTGTATTCTCAGCCTGACATATTGTAGGTATTTAATACATTTTTATTGGTTGATTGATACATGTACTGGTAGGTATAAAAAGCTTTATTGTCACTATACAAATTTACAAACTCACTTTCTCACAGAATGAACCTAGTATAATTGGATGACTTGGCACATTTTCTAATATCACTAATTCTTTAAATGGAATAGTAACTAGAAAACCAGTCTTCAAAATCAGATTAAGTCACAAATCCTTTTTTTAAAACTGGAAATAATTGATGATTGCAGCCTTTCAGAGCTGAGTATCTTGAGACCAATAAACAAGCATTTAATTTAAAATCCCCTTCTACATAATCTCCCAATAAAAGTGTTAAACAATCCTTTAAATCCAAAATGACTTTTTCCCTCCTCGGAATCCAAGCTGGGGAAAAGAATCCTTTTCCAAGACAAGCCTGTTTCATTCACCTAAAAAATTCTTCTACTATTTTCCGTAAAACACCAGGATCTTTAGCTGCTGCTTTGTAGGACATTATGCAACTGAGTTCAATTTTTAAAGCAATTAAACCAACCAACACCTACAACAAAAGTTTCTTCACTATCCACTTCATTTCCATTTTGTTTGACTAACTTAAAGCTTTTATTTGAATGGCTGCTTTGCAAAAACTAATGTGTTTTTTTTTATTGTAATCAATGCAAAGAGCTAAAAGACACTCCATTTCTATCACTGTAATATTTCTATTCCTTGTATTTTTTTTTGCAAAACACAATGAGTTGATAGATTTTTTCTTTTCCTTTTATTTCACCTGCATATCTTATAATAGTCTGTACCATAGATTCAGACATTCCAATACCTCATCCTGTTTTAGATTTTATCATGACAATGTTCATGCTGTTCAAATTTTTGTCTAAGGTAATAATAAGCCTCTTCTTTTTTGTGCTGGCAGTATTTCCATCTGATGTATTCTTCCTTGTGTTCATTTTGTTAAAGATAATTATTAACACAAATGTTGGTAATATGTAGCACAGTGCCTAGAATATAGTAGGTATTTAATAAATATTGATTGATTGGTATACAACAGCATATCACATCCACACAATAAAGAATGATGATGTAGTAGTACTTTTAAACCAGCAACTAGCTCTTATTCATTGCATTCATTGAATTTTGAATCACATTAATTTTATAATTCATACTAAATTGAATTTTATATTATTTAAAATCACATTAGAGATGGACACCACCTTAAGTCTTTAGAGGGTCTCTTTACTACTTCAAAAGGAACTACTATAAATATTTATGTACATATTAATACTTTTCCTTTTTCTTTGATATCTTTGCAGAATAGGAATAGTAGTTGTATGATTGGGACAAAGATTATGTAGTTTATCAACTTTTTGTTCATAATTGCAAACTAATTTCCAGAATGGCTGGACAAACCCACAGTTCCACCAACAATGTGATGCTTTGCCTACTGAACATCTGTCATATTTCTTTTTGGGGTCATCATTGCAAAGCTGATGGGTATGGGGTAAAGCCTCATATTTCTTTTAATTTGCATTTCTTTAGTTATTAGTGATCTAGGGAATTTTTTTCTTATGGCTAGGCTACCGGTAGATTGGATATCTTCCTATGTTACCTTTTTTTATATCTTATGACTATCAAGGGAATGACTATTACTCTTACAAATTTAAGTAAATTCTTTACTTATTTTGGTAATGAGATTGTTATCAAAGAAATTTACTGCCAGGATTATTTTGAAGTTAACTGTTTCCTTTTTAATTTTAGCTAAATTAACTTTTATGTAAGCATTTTAAATTTATGTAATTATAATTTTCCATTTTATCTTCTGAGATCTTCTTTGCTCCTTATTGTGATTTTTTTCCACCTTTCCATTTATATGAAAGGTAATTTTGTGTGCCTCTTTTGTTATCTAGGTCATACATCTGATTGGAACTTATTTTGGCATATGATAGTTTTCTAGGTAGTTGATCATTTCCTTCTCTAGCTCATTTTACAGATAAGGAAGCTGAGGCAAACAGGCTTAAGTAACTTGCCCAGGGGCAAACAGTGTTTGAGACCAGAATTGAACTCAGAAAGATAAGTCTTCAGCATCAGACTCAACATTTTATCTACTATGTCACTTTGCTGCCCCAATATAAAACTAATTTCTACCAAACAGTTTTCTTGTTTTCCCAATAGTTTTTGTCAAATACTAAGGTTGAGGTTGAGGTTAGTTTGATATTTGAAAAAAACAAATATAATCGAATATATTATTAATAACAACAATAAAATCACATGATTATATCAGTAGATAAGGATAAAGTTTTTGACAAAATACAAAACACTTCTATTTTTAAAAGTAGATAACTTGGGAATTAATATTTCCTTGATATAATAAGTAGAATCTCTCTATATATTTGGGAATGGGCCTGATATTAGCATAGCCAGTTACTTCAGGTTTGATACTGAGATAAATTGAAGCAAAAGGATATTTACTTAGCTCTAACATAGCAAGTCTTATCTTTGGGTAGATGGAGTATCTCTTTTTGAATGTTCTTCTGGTCAATATAGCAGGATATAGTGACTCATATAGTCTCAGAGCACCCAAAAAATCTGAGAGGCACATATCTCATGTAGTTGGGAAATATACCCCCTTAAGTGATCAGGAGGGGCAGCTAGGTGGCGTTTTGTTTGTTATTCAGAATCACAATACTGATGCTTCTACACTTAAGAAAAATTGGAAAATATGAGAAAGAAAAGAATGAAGGCAAAAAAAAAGGGGGGGGGTCTTTCTGGTATTAATTCTTTGAAATTTTCTTCCTTTATAATCTAAGTAACCTATTACTCCCCAAGACTCATTTGGATAGAAAGAATCTATATCTAGAGGTAAAATACATCAACTGAAAAGTCAACTTAGGAAAAAATCAAATGTTTCATAAGTTTTAAAATATATTTTTAGAATGGGTATATTTTCAAGATCATTTAGGTCCAAATCTAAATTTGGGAGCACAAATGGGTCATCAAAATCTCTCAAGACCTTTCGAATTCTGGTAAATCCCTAATACAGGTTGAATGTTTTTCTTTCTTTTTTACTTATGAATGAAGTCAGTGGTATAGAATAGTCGCAAAGGACAGTCAGTAAAAATGCACAGGAATGGATGGAGTATCCTCTGTAAGGACATTAGAGAGATGAGTATATAGAAGAAAATGTGGAAAAAGATTGTTACGGTCAGAATGATTCAGTTGTGAAGGACTTGAATAGCCAGGTAGATGATTTTATATTTGATCCTGGGTGTAATAAGATCCATAATATGTCTTTATTGAGTTGGGGGTGAGGGAACAGTTGAACATGGTCAGAAACTTCACTTTAGAAAAAAACTAAGCCACTAGTCAATAATTGGTGGCCAATAGTGGGGCAACCCAACTACTGAGGAGCTTGACCCAATAATATAAGAGAAGAGACATACTCAACCCCACAATCATAGCTAGAGAACCCTGAGCAGGACATATTGATTTACAAAATAATAATAATATATATAATTAAATATTAATGAATAATATTATTGACATTAATACTTAAATGATAATTGTAAACGATAATTAAGCATTTGTAAATACCCAAGAGCTGGTACTTTTGGACCAGAGATAAAAGTGCCATTGCAAATAGATGAATTCAAAACTCATTGCTCAATGACCAATCAGAGCACAGATATAACGCAAGAATAATGTGCACCCTTGATAACATCTGAATGAAAAGAAAGCCCTACCTCTAATCATCACTAAGGGCAAGAAAGATAAAATTGAATGTGTTCCAGGCATTTATGGTCTTAAAACCAAAATAGCTGGTGCACACAAGCCATTATAAGAAAGTGGGTTGATATAATGCTGTCACTTGTTTTGTGAGCTGGTAAAAGAGGTCTACTAGTTTGGGATTCAGCCAGCACTAAAAACCTAGACATGCAAAAGTCATGAAGACCTTCCTTGCAGAGAGAAGAATATATCAAATAATGACTCCAGACATCCTCTGAACATTAGCTTTAATGTATCTCTTGAAGCAAGAATTAATAGAAAATCTGATCTTATTTTCAGGGAAATATGGTACATTAAATAGTTACAAGGGTTGGTTGCTAGGTCAGGAGAACTAGACCACTGCTACTTTCAGTTCTCCTTACCATGCCACCTATCCTCTGCCTGTCCTCTTCTCCATCCAATCACAACTTTTTTTTTAGGGTCTTTTTTTTGCAAGGCAAATGGGGTTAAGCGGCTTGCCCAAGGCCACACAGCTAGGTAATTATTAAGTGTCTGAGGCTGGATTTGAACTCAGGTACTCCTGAAGGGCTGGTGCACAACTTTATGCTTTGCCCCTACATCCTTAGCACTAATTCACTTTATCTTGTTTGGAAGCAGGTTTTCACTACCACCTCCCAAACACCTCCACACCAAGCTTCTGCATGCCTCTATCTCCTTTTTCCTATGTTCTTTTCTCCTATTACAATATCTGTCCCTTGAGGACAGGCACTGTCTTGCTTTCGTGTTTTTGGATCCTCAGTACTTGGCACATGGCCATCACTTAACAAAAGTCTTTGACTATCTAGAAATGAAAAGAAGATATATCAATAATATTTTAAAGTAAATATTCTTATGCATTTGAAGTCTTCAATCAAAATTCTTGTCATGTATGCTGAAGTGGTATCTTTTGGGGTATGGGTTACAAATGACTATGAAGATTCCATTCCTGCTATAAAATTCTATGATCTTGTAATCTGATTTTTTTTCTCTCAATAATTTCTTCTATTTACTCAATGAACATATTTTTCTTCTCCCCACAGTTGGGATAAATATGTCATAAATACAGAGTATGAGATGTGGAGCAGTCCCCCCAACAATTTTTAATTGGTTGGTTTAATTTAATTAATTAAACAATTAATGAATGATTATTCCTTTTCATGACATTTTGTAATTTGGGATTTATCTATTATACATATACATATATTCATAAATATTTGGTTCTATCTCTGGAGTCCATAATTTTATTTTATTGGTCTCTTTTTGTGTTTTTAAAAATTCTGCAACAGATAGCATTGAAAATGACTATTTTAAAAATACTTTCTGGCAGGGCAGTCCCTTCTATCAATTATTGTTTATAATTCATAGAATCATAAGATTTAGAACAATGACTTTAAAGATGTCCAGTTCTCCCCCCAATGTTGTTGTGTTGCTGGAGGATTGGTGCCACCAATTTAAGATTGAGAGGTCTTGAAGGTGAAAGAATTCACATATAGTCCTGGAATTTTAAAAATGTTCAGGATTTATTATACAAGCCTGCAAAGTTTACAGGTTAAAACCTATTTTCTTCCTGGAGGAGCAGCAGCAAGCACATCGAGGACAGGAAAAAAACAAAAGGCTAGGTGAGGTTTCAGAGAGAGAGAGAGAGAGAGAGAGAGAGAGAGAGACAGAGAGACAGACAGAGAGACAGACAGACAGACAGACAGACAGACAGGTAGAGAGACAGAGAGACAGCCAGGAGAACTTTATAGTTTTGCCCACTCCCTGTGCATAGAAGTGTCAGGAGAATAAAGGCAGAAGGGGAAATCCCTCCCCCTCTATGTGACTGAAATCAGGTCTGTAAGCTGGGGTGGGGGGCATGGGGAGAGGGAAATGAGGTGAGGTTGGGAATTTACATTTAACGATGGAACAAAAGGAGTCAATTTACACCACAAGGCACAGATAACTTTTTCTTACTGGACAGATATGTTTTCTGTATTTCTCCATCTACAGTTGTACATTTGCTTTTCTACATAAATTGTGTTGTTGTTTTTTGCAATTGTATATTTCTCTAATGATGTAACCCAGACTGTTGATATTTTTTATTTATACTAAGGGGCTGTGTAACATGGCAAAATGAAGCATAAAGTATGAATCAGGGCAGCTAGGTGGCTTTTGGAGTCAGGAGGACCTGAGTTCAAATCCTGCCTCATACAATTAATAATTACCTGACTGTATGACCTTGGGCAAGTCACTTAACCCCACTGCCTTGCAAAAAGAAAAATAAACAAACAAAAAAAGAACTGTTTGGTTCTCCATAAATCTTAAGTAATACTTATAAGGTGTCTGACCATAGACAAGTTACCTAACCTACCTAAGTCTATCATTTATTAAAAAAGCTAGTCATACCTGTGATAACTACTTCAGACTTCTTGTGAATATTGAGTCAAATAATATAAAGAACTTAGAAAATGTTAAAGTATTATGTAAATGGCAGATATTATTAAGTGTATAGAGTTCAAAAATTAATTTGAGAAGTGACATTTTTATTATATTGTCTCAAACTAAACTAATTGTTGTTTTCCCTTTGTACTTTTAATAAAAACTAATTTAAAAATTTTCAATGCATACTATGTATATTATTTACATTTTAAATAACAGAATTTTTTAATACCATTATTGGCTAACTATGGAAAACCCCAAAATGAGACAAGTGGGTGATAGATTCTTGACCTAAACAATACAGAAAGGTAATTATACATCAATAAAATCTTATGGGTGGCATAATGGATAGAGTGTCAGGCCTGGCATCAGAGAGATTCATCTTTCTGAGTTCAAATCTGACTTCAACTTTTGAGACCCTGGGCAAGTCACTTAATCCTGTTTACTTCAGTTTCCTCATCTGTAAATGGGCTAAAGAAGAAAATGGCAAACCACTCCAGTTTCTTTGCCAAGAAAACCTCAAATGGGGTCATGGAAAGTCAGATACAAATGAAATATCTGAACAACAAAATGTGTATAAATATAAAGGCAGATTTGAAAATGGAAAAAGGTTTTAGAGCTGTGTTAACTTCACCAGAGAGTCTAAATGCAAAGATTTCATAATAATTTCAAATATGTAATTGTTGAGGTGAGAGGAGGAATATTAAAATAAAAATTTTCAAGAGAAAACAGAAAAGGATGGCCAAAGGAGAAATGGATAATATTTTAAAGCTTCATTGAGGTTGAGTAAATAAATCTGAAACCATCGAATCCTTTCAAATGCCTTTTTATGATGACACTTGCTTTGCCAAGGAATGTTATATGATATGTATTTTCAATATCCAGCACTCACTGTTACTGTCAGATAGACAAATCTAGATAGAGTTCACTTCCAAGAATCAAAATTTGTGCTATTTTTGGTTGAAATCCAAACTTTAAAGGGATTCTAAAGTATTAAATTTCCATTGAAGAATTTGGCTGTGATAATATTAAAAGGGACATGTTTAGAAAGAAAAAATAAATCAAAAAAGCAACCATAAGGCCATTCCTTACATGCTATAACAGAATAACAGTATGAACAAAATAAAAATAAAATATATCATCATAAACTGCAAGGATCTGCAATTATAGGCATGAATAGCCCACTATGATAGCTATAAATAATTAACAGCATTGAAAAACAATGGCTTATAACTTTTTGAAAAAGATTAAGAAGCTACCATGAGGTTCAGTAAGACCTTAAGAAGTCATCTATTCTAGTACTTTTCTCATAACCCAAAAAGAAAAAAACCCTAACAATTGTAGACAAATATCTATTATATGCCCATCATATGCTTTAAACAATATTAGCACATGTTTTCTAGCAGTCATTATAAAAGTCTTAATCTCCAGTTGTTCTCCTTAAAGAAAATATGATTTGATTATAAAAGCAAATCCATCCAAAAGCCAGACCCAGAGGTAGGCAAAGTGTTGATTACCCAGAGAGAAATATAATGTATCCCAAAAGTCTTGGCGCAGTTTTAAGCTAGTAGAGCTTTATTAGAGCTTAAAACTGCACTAAGACTTTTAGGACATCATGACACCCTGTATTTTGGGGAAGAGAAGGTTAAGTATCCTGGCAACATTTTTTAATATTATTTTGAGTTATCCAAAGTCACCTAGCCATTAAGTGAAAAAAAAAACAGGATCTAAACCCAGGTCTTCTTACTTCAGGTCCTATATAGCACTATACCACTATACCATGTTTCTTCCATCATATAGTTGACATTAAGATTATATTCAAGGGGCAGCTAGATGGCACAGTGGATAGAGCACTGGCCCTGGAGTTAGGAGTACCTAAGTTCAAATCTGGCCTCAGACACTTAATAATTACCTAGCTGTGTGGCCTTAACCCCATTGCCTTGCAAAAACCTAAAAAATACCAACAACAGAAATACTATATTCATACCTAGTAGATAGATAATTTAGCATTTATATAGTGTTTTAAGGTCTGTAAAGCACTTTACAAATATTATCTCATTTTGTCCTCACAACAATTCTGACAGGTAAGATGATATTATAGTCCCCATTTTACAGATGAGGAAACTAAGGCAGAAGTTAAGTAATTAGACGTGGCACTCTATTCATTGTACCACCTACCTGCCACCTGCTTAAGGGAAAAGATTCTAGTTATATAAAAGATAATGTAAAAATCCAACTAGGTACTAAAATCTACCTCAAGTCTCATAAAATTTAATCTTGAGAATTTTTTATGGGGAACTGTGATTTTTATCAAATGTGGAGAAAACAGAAACTTTAAACTCCTCTGTCATCTAAAGTTACAGACAGTTGTCTGGAGCTTCAAGAATATTAAGCGATTGGCCCATGGTCAAACAAATATTATTTGACTTGAACCTAGGACTGCCTGGCTTGTCACATTGACTCTCAATCTTCAAAATTACAACATTTTATTTCAAATTGTTCACAACTTGAGTTTAGTCAGAACTAAAGCAAGAAGGTGACAAGATGCTTCTTAGATATATTTTCTTTTTCTAACCTAGAACATACCACAAATTATGGACTTAAGTTTGGACTTAAAGTGGTGTTTCTCTTCTTTCCCAAATTACAAAAGTAGATTTAGCCTAATGGGTTAAAAACAAAAACACCCTAGTATTTGCTGAGTGCCCATCTGGAATCGCTTTATCCTAGAACTGTTGCATAATGATTTCTAACATAGCCAATCATACTTCACCTCCTACTGAAATATGGGTATGTATCCTGGACATAACCTTACTATGGGTAGCAAGTTCAAAGTCCAGAACAGCTTGTTCAGAGATCAGTTAGCAGGAATGTACTTTGTCTTGGAAACCTGTAGTCTAAAATATATTCATCATTAAGAGAAGGAGAATACTGTAGATGGCGAAGGAAGGAAGGAAGGAAGGAAGGAAGGAAGGAAGGAAGGAGAGAGGAAGACGTATATACTATTGTCAAATGTTGCAACAAGATACAAATACAAAAGGAAAGGAGTTTAAAAGGGGAAGCAATATATGAGTTCTAAATAAAAATGAAACTATTAACAATCCCATTAATTAGGATCAAATCTGCATAATCAAAAAAGAGGTGTTTTAAATTAAAATTAAAATTTGGTTCTTCTTCCCCCCCCCGTTAAAGCATTTTAAAAATAAATATATATTTTAAAGTTTTTTTTTTAGCCCATGACATGTTTTCTAAAAAGTTTCTGTTAGCCTATTGCTTTGAATTCTAATATTTATTAGAGTTTTGTACAATTGACATACTAATGAATTCTTAAAATGTGGAGGAGTTATTACTTGATAACATTAAAAGTTTCATTTCCTGATCTATTCATTTCTGTATTTACATGATTTGCATTTAATTACAGTGAACTATAATAGATAGAATTTCCACTTTTGAATGGGTTATGTTTTTAAAGGCCATGTATAACTTGGTTCCTTGAAACTAATAATGACATTTCTACTGAAACAATAATTTAAATTGTTGTTAATTTCTTAGGCTAATCAACAAAATATAACCAGAATATAATATTTACCCAAGTTCCATATTCTGGAAGCAAAACATCACATAATAAAGTATAAATAAAGAAGAAAAGAATAAGGATGAAGGTGGTTAGACTGACCCTAAGCAAAATTTCAAAATAAAGTTTTGTTAGATTTATTTTTGGTGGGGGGGGGGGGAGGATTTGCCCCCTTCCATCTCCCTCAAAAACAGCATGACAGAGTAGATAGAAAGCTAAACTCAGTCAAGGATCAGGAAACTAAGTCTAAATTCTGCTGCTGACACATACTGGCTGTGTACTTGGTTATGTTGCAGTGGCTCAGTGTTCTCGAAAACTCTCTAAGACTTTAATTTGCAAAGAGGGTCAGTAAACAGGCAATTATCAAATGCTTACCATATGTTAGGACCTATGCTAAATTCTGGGTATAAGCTCAGACTAATGGGGGAAGACTACATGCAAATGAGCACATACAAACAATATATATTATGGATAATCTCAGAGGGAGAAATAGGACTTTGAGATTTAAAAGGAAGTCAGGGAAGATAGGAAGTATAGAGGAGGGACGTTGTTTTGGGTTGGTGAATGTCAGTGAAAATAAATGGAGTTTGAAGATAGTATCTTGTGGGAGAAAGAAAAAGGCCAGTGTCACTGATTCAAAGAGCATGGCTAGTGAGGGTGGAGGAGGGAGGAGATTATAAGGTATAAAAAAAGGTAGAAAGGGGTGAGTCTATTAAGAGCTTTGAAAGTCAAAGAGAGGATTTTGAATTTGATGTTAGAAGTATTAGGAAGTTATTGAAGGTTTTTTAGGAATTTCAATTTGGCAGCTGAGTGAACAATGAATTATAGAGGGAGGAGGGGAGACTAGGGGCCTTGAAGTTATTGTAGTGGTCTAGGTATGAGATGTGAGAGACTACAGCAGGATGATGGTAGTATTAAAGAAGAGAAAGAGGTGTTTATAGGATATGTTAATGAAAATTGATTTTTAATTGACAGGTCTTCACAACAGATTGGATTTGGAGGGAGAGAGAGAGTAGTTAAAGAGATACCTAGATATCCTCTGTTTTAAGAGACTGGCAGGATGTTCTATCTTTGATAGGGAAAGGGAAGTTAAAAAGAGGGGAGAGGTTTGGGAAGAAAAAGAATGAGTTCACTTTGGACTTGTAGTATTTAAAATATCTATAGGTCATTCAAGTTGAGATAAAATAGACAGCTGAAGATACATAACTGGTGGTTAGAGCTGAATGGATTTCTATCTAGAGAGTCACTTGCACAAAGATAATAATGAAAACCATGGTAGCTGATGAAATCACCAAGTAGAATAGTATAAAAGAAAAGAAATTAGTCTAGTCTAATCTAAGCCTTAGGGGACTCCCACTGTCAATGGGTATGCATAGAGATCCAGCAAAGGAAACAGAGAAGGAGCAGTCAGACAAGGAAAAGAACAAGGAGAAAAAGAATTGTCATGAAAACCTAGAGAGAACATCGAGGAGAAGAACATGGTGGATAGTGATAAAGACATCATAGTGATCAAGAATGAGGAATAAGAAAAAGGACATTAAATAAGTAAGAGATGATTGCTACCTTGATGCGACCAGTAAGATGGAAGACTAGACTCTCTGATCATTGTAACATTTCAAAGCTTTCCAAAACAGAAACTGTGGACCAAACTTAAAGCGACTTCAGGTGTCTCCAGGGTCTAGGATACCTGGAACCCAAAAAGGACAGGGCGAATGTGTGTGTTTGTGTGTGTGTGTGTGTGTGTGTGTGTGTGTGTGTGTGTGGTTTGACACCTACACTGAACTCATGCAGCACCCTCCCCCACAATACTACCAGCAACAAGACTGCACTAGGAGAACCAACCATCTGATTCATAGGCATGCCAATAAAATCCAACTCTACCTCATTTCCTTCTCCAGGGACATATGGGTTCTGGGTAATGGAAGTCTAATGGAACCACATAACAATAGTGTTCCATGTCTCAAAAAATTTCTGCAGGAGGGTTAGAGAAAACAGTGAAAAGAGCAATGCATATATCTGGTTTTAAAAAGTGCCCAAGAATGGCTTAACAAACCGTGGTACATGTATGTCATGGAACACTATTGTCCTATTAGAAACCAGGAGGACAGGAATTCAGGGAAACCTGGAGGGATCTGCATGAACTGATGCTGAACAAGATGAGCAGAACCAGAAAAACACTGTACGCCCCAACAGCAACATGGGGGTGATGATCAACCTTGATGAACTTGCTCATTCCTTCAGTGCAACAATCAGGGACAATTTTGGGTTATCTGTGATGGAGAATACCATCTGTATCCAGAGAAAGAATTGTGGAGTTTGAACAAAGACCAAAAACTATTACCTTCAATTTAGAAAAAAAAAAACAAAACGTTATCTTATGATGTAATTTTGCTATCTCTTATACTTTAGTATGGAAATGTATACCATGGAAACAATGTAAAGCCTATGTCTTCTATGGGGGAGTGGGGGGAGGAAGCAAGAATGGGGGAAAATTATAAAACTCAAAATAAATAAAATCTTTCTTTAAAAGAAGTGCCCAAACTTATACCCTGAGCCATCCCCTCTTCTTATAGAATCTTAGAGCCACAAAAATCAATCCTTTAAACACATGTGTGGGGTGGCTAGGTGGTGTAGTAGATAAAGCACCGGCCCTGGAGTCAGGAGTACCTGGGTTCAAATCTGGTCTCAGACACTTAATAATTACCTAGCTGTGTGGCCTTGGGCAAGCCACTTAACCCCATTTGCCTTGCAAAACCTAAAAAACAAAACAAAACAAAACACATGTGTAAGCCCTGTCCTATTTAGTTTGGGACTCTTTCCTCATTGATATGGGGTAATAAATGTCTTCCCTGTTCTCTGCAGGGCAGAATTGGTAAGAGCAAGAAGATATACAGCCTTCTCCCATCCCATTTAGCACACTTCAAGTTTCAAATATTTTTCAACCCTTCAAATTGAGATGCATTTCTGACTTCCAGCTTCAAGAAAGAAGATGGAAGAGGCCAATTCCAATTCTGATTGCTAAAGAAAAAGACTCTGGAAGACATAAGAGACTGGTACCCACCTTCTCTCTGAGAAGAATTCTCGAACTTCAAGATCCATACACTGTCTATGCTAGGCCACAGAACTGAGGAACAGTGGGAGCAAGATAAGAGATCAGAATAGGGGACCTTATGGGAAGTGGGGAGAGGCAGAATGGGACTGTGTAACACTCCACTAAAGGGCTTTGGTAAACACCCCAACATCCAGTCAGAGTCAATTCTATCCTCCCAAAAGTCACTTGGAGCAAAGAACTACACAGGTGAATCATGAATTGCCCTATTTAAGTAATACCCTAGTATCACTAGGGAGAAAGTCAAAAAATAAGCAAAAGGGGAAAATAACAATGAGAAAATCAAATTAATATTGTTAGGAAATAACTGAAATTACATCTTAGTATGAAAAAACTCAAAAGACCTTGAGCATAACAGGGAAATCATTAACAAGTAAAGGAAATATAGCTCCCAGGCATCTATGAATAAATACTGCTAAACAATGGGAAATGATCCAGTACTTGATGAGATAGAGTACCCAAATCTAAGTAGAACATGGAACCATAATATATTGCAACTCAATTATTTAAAATAATAAAGTGAGAATTATGAAACCAGAATATATGGCCTCAACAGCAAACTAAACAAACAAATAATAATAAATAAATAGGCAGAATAGACAAAATGTATTCAGTTCTGGCAAGCCTCACTAAAGAAACAAAAGAAAGAACAAATTGTTGAGAATGCAAATATATAGACATAAAGGGCAATCTAGAAGAAGAGACACAAAAAACAATAATGTTTTAAAAATGCTGTCTATCCAAATAAAACATACTGATTTTGAAGACAAAAATGCAAAGATGCAACTTAAAGATCTTAGATTTCTCAGAAAAATACAACAGGACAAAAAAACCTATAATACAAGAAAACTGCCCAGAATAGAAAAGTAAATACCAACTGAAAAAATTCATAAATTACTTTTGGGAAAAAATTTTAAAAGACTGAAAAACCCCAAGATACTTTGTGATTAAATTTAATGATAGAGTGCAAAGAGTTCTGCAAGCAATCAAGAGAAAGTTCTTCAAGTACAATGGAAAGAAAATTCAAATAACATAAGATTATTCTACACCCTTCAGAAAACACAGGAAAGATTGAAATAAATTGTTCCAAAGAGCAATGAAACTCCATCGGATGCATTCACAAGTGGTCTATTCTGCAAATCTAAGCTTAATATAAATTTTAAAAAAGACAGATGATTGACAATAAAGAAGTTTTAGAATATTCCTAGAAAGAAAACTAGACCTAAAAAAAGATTATTTGTTTCTCAAATACCTGAAAAAACAAACACCATTAAGATATTTCTTTCTAAATGTTCACAAGAAGACATGGATATAAGTAGTAATCAAAAAACAAAACTAATGTAGCTAAAATGAGAAGAAAGCAGGAAAGTACTGAGATTTTACAGTGAGTTTCTCTGACAAAGATCTTATCTTTCAAATATATAGATTACTGAACTGGATTTATAAAAATAAACGCCATTCTCTAATTGATATATGATCAAAGAATATGAACAGGCTTTTCAGAAGAAGAAATCAAAGCTATACAATAGTTAAATGAAAAAATGCTCTAAATCACTAATGATTAAAGGAATGCAAATTAAAACAACTCTAAGGTACCATCTCACACTCAGCATACTAACATGACACCAAAGGAAAATGACAAATAAATGAGGGATTATGGGAAAACACGTACACTAATGTACTATATGGACAGCTAAATGATGCCATAGATAGAGCATCAGGTTCTTTCAGCTAAGATTTGAGTACAAATCTGGCTATAGTCACTTACTACCTGAATCAACCCTGGGCAAATCATTTAATCCCTTTTTGCCTCAGTTCCTTATCTGTAAAATGGGGACACACTGGAGAAGAAAATTGCAAACCAGTATCTTCACCATGAAAACATCATAGACAAAATCCATGGGATCATGTAGAGTCAGACATAACTGAGCAACAATAGAAGGATGAAGTATTGGGCCTGGAATGGAGGCCCAATACAATAAAGGATAAAGTATTGGGCCTGGAATCAGGAAGATTCATTTTCATGAATTCAAATCTGGCCTAAGACACTTATTAACTGTGTGACCCTGCGTAGGTTGCTTAACTATTTGCCTCAGGTTCCTTATCTGTAAAATGAGTAGAAAAATGGTAAACAATTCCAGTATCTTTGCCAAGAAAGTCCCAAATGGGGTCATAAAGAGTTGACATATTTTGCACTAATAATACCTATGTAGTCAAAATAAGAAGGAAGGCAGAAAGTTAGTTTACAATTTCCACAGCTAGTATTTCTGATAAAGGACTCATTTCTAAAAAATAGAGAGAACTGAATCAAATTTATAAGAATACAAGTAATTCTCTAATTGATAATTGGTCAAAGTATATAAACAGGCAGTTTTCAGATGAGGAAATTAAAACTATTTATAGTCATATGATATCAATGTTTGTCCTTTGTTCTCAAAGAAGGCCATGATATCAGGGAGGCAATGCCAAGACAAGCATACAAATTGGATTTGAGTGTGGAGGTGGTATGCTAAATCACCAGCCTCACTTTCTCTAGAGCCATCTGGTTCAAGGGCCATATATGAATCAAAATGACTGGAGATGATCCTGAATGGGGGGGGGGGGGGAGGAAAGAGGAAGCAATCAAGGTTAAGTGACTTGCCCAGGGTCACACAGCTAATAAGTCTCACGTGTCTGAGGCTGGATTCCAACTCCTATCCTCCTGACTACAAGGACAGTGCTTTATCCACTGTACCACTTATACATCACATAGATGTATAGTCATATGAAAAAATGTTTCAAATCATTATTGATCAGAGAAATGCAAATTAAAACAACTATGACGTACCACCTCACACCTATCAGATTGGCTAAGATGACAGAAAAGGAAAATAATTAAAGTTGGAGAGGATGTGAGAAAATTGGGGCATTAAAGCATTGCTGGTGGAGTTGTGAACTGATACAGTCATTCTGGAGAGCAATCTGAAACTATGTCCAAAGAACAAAAAGCTAAATACTGATACTAGATTTATAACCCAAAGGAATCATAAAAAAATGGGAAAAGTATCACTTGTTCAAAAATATTCATAGCAGTTTATTTTGTAGTAGCAAGGAATTGAAATTGAGGGGATGTCCATCAATTGAGGAGTGGCTGAACAAGTTATGGAATATGAATGTTATGGAATACTATTGTTCTATAAGAAATCATGAGCAGTCATGCTTTCAAGAAGTATGGAAAGAATGACATGAACTGATGCTGAGTGAAGTGAGCAGAACCAAGAGAACACTATACACATTAACAAGATTGTGAGAAGATCAATTATGATAGATGCAATTCCTCTCAGGAATTCAGAGATCAAGGCCAACTCTGAGAGACAGCCCCCTTATAGATAATGTCATTCATATCCAGAGGGAAAAAACTTTGGTGCCTTAATGCATTCTATGTTCACTTTTTAAAATTTTCTTGTTTTCCTTCCTTTCTCAAGACTTTTTCTTTCTAATATGTAAATATATTAAACAAAAATGCACATATGCAATTTTTACCAGGCTGTTCAACACCATGGGGAGGGGGGAGGAAAGGAGGGTAACAGAAAATGTGGACCTCATAAATTTGCAAATGGATGAGTGTTGAAAAACTACAATTGCATGTAATTGGAAAAATAAATAAAATTTCAATTAAAGAAAAGTTGGATGGGCCTGAAACAAATGAGGAACAACAAAAAATGTACTATTAAAATGGAACTACGAAATATTGGAACTGGAAAACAATTCAGAACTCTGCCCAAAAGGCTATAAAACTGCACACTCTTTCACTCAGATACTACTACTACTAAAGAAAAAGGAAAAGAACTCATAAGTACAAAAATACTTATACCAGCTCTTTTTTTCCTCTTTTAATATATTTTATTTTATGTTTACCCAGTTACATATAAAAACAAGTTTCAACATTCAGTTTTAAAACTTTGTGTCCCAGATTCTCCCTTCTTCCCACCCCATTCCCCTTTATTGAGAAGCAATGTGTAGTCATGTAAAACTTGACAGTCATGTTATGAAAATAGACAGACCCCCCCCCCAAACAAAGAAACCTCAAGAAAAATAAAGTAAAAAAAAAAGTATGTTTCAATCCAAATTCAGTCTCCATCAGCTCTCTCTTTGGGGATAGATAGTATCTTTATCATAAGTCCTTCAGAGTTGTCTTGGGTCACAGAACTGTTGAGAAAACCTGAGTCATTCACAGCTGATCAAGCCTACAATATGCCAACTCTTTTTGTGGGAGCAAAAAATTAGAAACTAAAGGAATGCCCATCATCTAGGCAATGTCTGAACATACTCTCTTATATCTCAGCCTCCAAAGGCTGCATTGAGTGCACAATCATCCATGAAAAAAAAAAATCACATACCAACTCTCCCTCTACTTTAGCCTAGTTTGTAGTCTTTTCAAGGTAAATAATTCACCTTCAGTGAAGTATTTGACCTTGATGCTGTTTTTGTCCTCCTTGAAGACATTTGAGAACATTGCTGAAAACATCATGCTAAAAAGTATGGGAACAAACATACATCCTGGCTGCACTCCACTGAAGACTGGGAAAGCATGAGAGCATTGTCCATTAACCAAAACCAGTGCAAGTATATTGTCATGAAAATGATTATAATACAGATGAACTTCTACAGGTGACCAAATTTTGCCATAATTTTCTACAAACCCTCACAACTGACAATATCAAAGGGCTTGGGTCAGATCTACAAATATTGTGCTCAGATCTCTATTCTGCTCCTGGCATTTCTCCTTAAGTTATCAGGCAGCAAACACTATATCAACTGTTACTCTACCCTTTCTAAAGCCATACTGGCTCTCAAATAGATGACCATCTTTCCAGTATAGGATTAGTCTATTAAGAAGGGACTATGGCAAGAATCTTGCTGGCAATGACTAACAGAAAGAACCTTCTGTGATTGCCAAAGGACAAGCTAAGGAAGGCATCTTGAACTTCTTGGGGATCAACTCTTCTTATATAATCTGGAAAATTTCAGTCAGCTTTTGTATGAGTAGTAAATCCCTTGACATGTAAATCTCAACTGGAATAGAATCAGCACAAGCATTTTGCACATGAAAGGAGACTATTGGCATTAAAAACCTCTTCTTTACTTAAAAATTCAATGAGAGAGAGAGAGAGAGAGAGAGAGAGAGAGAGAGAGAGAGAGAGAGAGAGAGAGAGAGAGATTGACTTCAATGTAAGGTATATGGTCAATGGATGCAGCATAGTCTATTGAGAACATTATGGAAGTGTTCAGCTTTTCTCTCCAGAATCATGTCCTTATCACTAACTAATCATTTTGGCTCATCATTTGAGTAGTTGAGATGCAGCATATGTCTCTGGACCATAAATAGCCTTCAGGCCATTATAAAAGTTCTTTGAACTGTTACTATCAGCATATAACTGAATCCCATTTGCCTTCTTAGTGAGCAAATGATAATGCATCTTTCTAAGTCTCACTTGCACTTTACTTTTTTTGGAGTTAAAACCTGCCCTTCTTAGAGAAAGATTAATCTATCCTACTGGTAAACTCCATAGAGTTCTCATTTTTTGTTGAGCAGTTCTGAATTTTCCTTTCTTTTTGTCAAAATAATCTTGGTGTTTACAAGTATTCTGGACCAGATGAGTAAAAATGATTTGTACACCAAATCTCTAAAAGCTGCCCACTCCTTTTCTTCTCCACTATTGACAACTCTGTGTTGACTTGGCTTTCCCTCCAAGTTAGCAACGAACTGTTCTCACTTGAGAAGTATTCTAATCTGTTGACATAGTCTTCTGGCAGTGCTTTGAGGTTGAGGCTTTTGTTGAATGCAAATGATCAGTCCTGTATTCTGTACCACACATCTCCTTCATCACTTACACATTTTGTCTTTCTCTTCTCCTTATAAAGATATAGCCTAGGGGGCAGCTAGGTGGTGTAGTGGATAAAGTACCGGTCCTGGAGTCAGGAGTACCTGGGTTCAAATCTGGTCTCAGACACTTAATAATTACCTAGCTGTGTGGCCTTGGGCAAGCCACTTAACCCCGTTTGCCTTGCAAACACCTAAAAAATAAAATAAAATAAAGATATAGTCTATTAAATACCAATGTTTGCCATGAGAGTTCATTTATGAAGGTTTACTGCATGTAGGTAAATGCAAGATGTGATAGAAAGTCATGAAACATACAAATCTTCTCTAGTAAATGACCATTGCTGGTGTTTCTGAATTTACTACTCCCAAAGATTCCCTGTCATGTCTGGAAGTCTATGTCTACTCTTGCAATTGTTACCTAAAATTATAAACTTGTCTTCTTTTGATACATTGATGATGAAGGTATCTAGGTCTTCCAAAAAGTTTCTTTGACCTGGTTCATCATGGTGGAAGCAAATGCACTGAAGATGGTGGTGTAGCATTTTCCTGCAAGGGTCAATTACATTATCATGAGCCTATTACCATGAGGTGGAAGGCAATTTTAGAAAGGGCTCAATAGCCTTCAAACCAAAGGTACTAGTCTTCTTTGAACATACCCTACACCCCATAAATATGATGGAATACAATGTATATAAGAAATGATGAAGGGGATGGTTTCAGAAAACATGGGGAGACATGCAAAGGGAAGCAAACAGAATTTAGGAGAACAAGGTACACAGTAGCAACAATAATGAAAAGATAATGGAGTCAGAATATAGATGGAAGCATTTTTCTTTCTTTTTCTTGCTTGTTTTTTGGGGGGAAGGAATATGCCTAATTTGGAAATAGGTTTTGCAAGACTTCATATGTGTGGACACTAGGTGGCACAATGGATAGAGTACTGGCCCTGGAGTCAGGAGGACCTGAGTTCAAATGTGACCTCTGACACTTAATAATTGCCTAGTTGTTTTACCTTCCGTAAATCACTTAACTCCATTGCCTTAAATAAATAATTTTTTTAAAAAGACTTCATATGTGTAATGGGTATCATATTGCTTGCTTTCTCAATGAGGAAGGAAAAGTGGAGGGTGGGAGAGAATTTGAAACTGAAAATAAAAATAAAATTTAAAAACAAGACCAAAATTGCCTGGAATTTGTAAGGGCCATGGTTTATTCATTCTTTTATCCTTCCCAGCATGTAACATTGAGCACAAAGAAGATAATAATATTAAGTGAATGAATGTAGAAAATATTTAAATATTTGAAGTCAATGTTACAATGTTGAAAAAAGTTTCATTATATTTGAAGCAAAACTATTGTGTGAATATTCAAGTTAACAAAAGTTAAAGAATGTAAATATTACCTTTACCAATTTTTAAGTAACCAATTGAAACCATAAGGGACCATAATACATCTAGTTCAACTCTTGATTTTACCAGTGGAAAAACTGAGGTTCATAATGTTGTTATTACTTTTCTAAGTTCACAGAGCTATTTAGGGGCAAAACTATGATTAGAACTCTTAAACTCTAATTCAATATTCTTTTTATTGTAACACTTTCCCAACCAAAAGGGTTAAGAACAGCTGGGAGAAAACTTGCTATATGGGATATAATTCTTTCCATTTCTGGTTTTGTTTTTGAACTAAAATTAGACTTAAAGAAATGATGCTATTTTCCCTAAAGGGGAAGTCTTGAGAGAGAGAGAGAGATGAAAATGGAGAGATAAATGATGGGCATGAAAGTTTTCATCAGTTATATGAGCAAATGTGGAGTACAGTTGAGGTTGCCCCCACTTTCATTTATCACAATGAGAACAGTAGCCTAGAATCCAGATGAGAGAAAATGTCTGGTCAGATTCTGATTTCCCATTAGTTTTCCTATCTTTTCCCAAAGGTTACTGTTGCTTTGTTAATTAGTTGTGTCTAATTCTTCGTGACCACATTTGGAATTTTTTTGGCAAAAGCACTATCAGAGTAGTTCGTCATTTCCTTTTTCAGTTCATGTAATATGAACAAAGATGAAGAAAGTGGGGCAAACGGGATTAAGTTGACTTGCCCAGGGACGTATAACTAGTAAGAGTCTGAGCTCAAATTTGAATTTGGGTTCTCCTGACTCCAGGAGCCATCATTCTTTACACTATGTTCCCTACCTGCCTTTGGGAACTACAAATCCCATGTGATTTTTGACATAAGCAAGCCCTTTGGTAAGAGTTATTACATTCATTTTTACTAATTTCTGACTGAATTTTTATTATTATTATTAATATAGGCAACAAACATTCTGAGAAGAGATCCATAAGACAGCAGTTAAGAATCTATGCTTTAGTGAACTGATGCTGAGAGCAGAACCAGAAAAACACTGTACACCCTAACAGCAACATGGGGGTGATGATCAACCTTGACGGACATGCTCATTCCATCAGTGCAACAACTAGGGACAATTCTGGGGCTCTCTACAATGGAGAATATCATCTATATCCAGAGAAAGACCAAAGACTATTACCTTCAAATTAGAAAAAAACTTATCTTATTATGTAATTTTACTATGTCATACTTTATTTTTCTTCCTTAAGGATATGATTTCTCTGACATCTAAAATCAATGTATACCATGGAAACTATGTAAAGACTAACAGAATGACTTCTGTGGGGGGTGGGGGGAGCAAGAATGGGGAGAAAATTGTAAAACTCAAAATAAATAAAATCTCTCTAAAAAAAAGAATCTATGCTTTAGGTAAAAGGCAAGCTCAACAGTAGTTGTTTTGGGGTGGAGAAGTTGCTGCCTACTTCCATTGTTGTACTAGGAATGCTACAGGACACCTTGATCTGGAATGGAGACAAGCATAATGTATAGTATATACAATGGGAGGCAAAAAGAATAAAGACTGGTCAGGAACTTACAGAGAGTCAGACTTTTCCCTGCATCAGATCACACTAGAAACAGTGAAAGATTACAGGTTCCCAGTCTGAGCTGTCCTTGAGAGCCTGGAATAACACAATACTTTATGTACCTCAAGAAAGCAGCAACAGGATCAGCCCAAATACCCCTCTGGACATGCACAGAACCTGGCCCTAATTTCAAGCCTGCAATCAGGAAGTAGACTGTTAGAATAAGGGCAAAAAAAAATCTCACAATTATTAAAAAACTACAATGGTGACAGGGAAATTCAAGACACAAATCTTAAGAAGGAGGATAACTCCAAAATAGTTATAAACAAAACTTCAAAGAAAAACACATCAGGCAAAAAAAATTAAATTAGAATTTCTGGAAGAGATGAAATAAGAGACAAAAAGATTTAAAATGTTTTAATAAATGAAATAAAAGTACTTTAAGAAAAAAATGGAGAAAAATGAAAGCTATGGAAGAAAGACTTGAAAAGGGAATTAACAGGTTAGACAAAAGGTATAAAACTTTGCCAAGAACACATTCCCTGAAAATTAAAATGAATCAAATAAGTTAATATCTTAATAAAAGAGGAAGAAATTTAAAAACAGAGATCTAAAAATATAAGATATTTCAGAGCAAAAGCAACTCATCTTAAAGAGGAAAATATTAAGAATCATTGGACCTCTGAATGCTGCGAGAAAAATAAAGAGAAAGACAGACACAGAGACTGACAGACAAACAGAAAGGTGTGTGTGGAGGGGGGAGCATCAAGTTCAAGAAATCTTAAATGAAATAGGCCAGATCTCTTAGAACCAGAGGATAAAGTACAAATAGAAAGAATCTACCAATTACCTCCTAAAAGAAATCCTCAAATGAAAATTCCCAGGAACATAATAGCCAAAATCCCATTTCCAAGGCAAAGAAAAAAATAATGCAAGCAGTCAGAAAGAAAGAATAAGAAGGATCACACACCTGCCATAAAGGAGTAGAGAGTTTGGAATATGTTATTCCAGAAGGTAAAGGATATAGTCTTACAGACAAGATACTAACACAGCAAAAGGGAGTATCATCTTTCAAGGGTGAAAATGGCCTTTTAGTGAAATAGTAGTCTTCTAGGCATTACATATGAAAAGACCAGAGCCACATAGAGATTATGAAGTACAAACAGCAGCTGAGAGGTAAACACAAATGAATAATATTAAAAAATGAAGCAAGGATAAGCTGATTACATTCTAATATAGGAAATGATACAAATATCCCATCTGAACCATATCATCAACAGAGGTCAAATGAGGGAGTATAATTAGGACCTAGAAGTGGCTCTACTATGGCTTTTTTTTTTTTTAGTTTTTGCAAGTCAATGGGGTTAAGTGGATTGCCCAAGGCCACACAGCTAGGTAATTATTGTGTCTGAGGCCAGATTTGGACTCGGGTACTTCTGACTCCAGGGACGGTGCTTATCTACTGCACCACCTAGGCACCCCTAGGATTCTTTAAATATACCACCATACCATTTGTAAAGAGTGAGAGTTTTGTTTCCTCATTGCCTATTCCAATTTTTTCATTTTCTTCTCTTATTGGTAAAGCTAATATTTTAAAAACAATATTAAATAATAGTGGTAACAATAGGCACCCTTGTTTCACCTCTGATATTCCTGGGAATATTTATAGCTAATCCCCATTACATATAATGCTTGCTAATGATTTTAGATAAATACTACTTATCAGTTTAAGAAAAACTTCAATTATTCCTATGCTCTCTAATGTTTTTAATAGGAATGAGTACTATATTTTTGTCAAAAGCTTTTTCAGCATCTATTGAGATAATATAATCTCTGTTAGTTTTGTTATTGATATGGTCAATTATACTGATAGTTGTCCTAATATTGAACCAACCCTGCATTCCTGTTATAAATGCCACCTGATCATAGTATATTATCTTAGTGACAACTTGCTGTAATCGCTTTGTTATATTTCATGCATCAATATTCATTAGGGAAATTGGTCTGTAATTTTCTTTTTCTGTTTTGATTCTCCCTGATTTAAGTATCAGCAACATATTGATGTCATAGAAGGAATTTGGCAGAACTCCCTCTTCACCTATTTTTAAAATAGTTATATTGTTCTTTAAATGTATAGTAGAATTCACATGTAAATCCATCTGACCCTAGAGATTTTTTCCTTAGGGAGTTCATTGATGGTTTGTTCAATTTCTTTTTTTCTAAAATGGGGTTATTTAAATATTTATTTTTCTCTTCTGTTAATTGGGACAATTTATATTTTTGTAAATATTCATCATTTCACCTAGACTGCTGGACTTTTTGGCAAAATATTCTGAATTACTATTTTAATTTCCTCCTCATTGGTGGTAAATTTGCCCTTTTCACTTTTGATACCGGCAATTTGGTTTTTCTTTTTTTAAGTCAAATTAACCAAAGGCTTATGATTTTTTCATAAAACCAATTCTTAATCTTATTAGTTCAATTCTTATCTTTTAATTTTATTAATCTCTCCTTTGATTTTTAGAATTTCTAATTTGGTATTTAATTAGGAATTTTTAATCTGTTCTTTTTCTACCTGTTTTAGTTGTATGCCCAATACATTCATCTCCACTTAGTATTTTATTCATGTAAGCACTGAGCGATAGAAAATTTCTCCTAATAACTGCTTTGGCTTTATCCCATAAATTTTGGTAGGTTGTCTCATTATTGTCATTCTCTTGGAAAAAAATTGTTGATTATTTCTATGATTTGTTGTATGATCCATTCATTCTTTAAAGTTGTTATTCAGTTTCCAATTAATTTTTAGTCAGTCTTTCCATGGTCCTTTATTACATATAATTTTTATTGCATCATGATCTAAAAATGATGTCTTTAATACTTCTGCCTTTCTGCATTTGGCTGTATAGGTGCCATGTACTGCTGAGAAAGAAGCATATTTCTGTCTATTCCCATTCAATTTTCTCCAGAGGTCTACCATACTTTTTCTAAAATTCCATCTCCTTAACTTCTTTCTTGTTTATTTTGTAGTTAAATTTATCTAGTTCTGAGAATGGAAGTTGAGCTCAATTTTACTATGTCTCCCTATACCTCCCTGTACCTATGTACCCTGTATCTCCTCTAAGAAACTGAATACTATACCACTTGGTTCATATATGTTTAGTATTGATATTACATCATTGTCTATGACATATTTTAGGAACATGTAATTTCCTTCCTTTTAATGAAATCCATTTTTGCCCTTACTTGTCTGAGATCAGGATTGCTACCCTGCTTTCTCTACTTCAGTTGAAGCTTAATATATTTTGCTCCAGCCTTTTACATTTACTCTCTGCTTCAAATGTGTTTCTTATAAACAACTTATTTTAGAATTCTGGTTTTTAATCTACTCTGCAATCTGATTCCATTTTATGAGAGTTCATTCAATTGGCATTCACAGTTATAATTAGTAATTCTTTATTATCTTCCATTTCCCCTTTCCCCTTTTTTTACTTTTTCCCTCCCTTCCTCCTTCCCCATCCTAACTCCCTATAGGTAAGACAAATTTCTAAATCCAATTTAGTTAGGAATATGTTATTCCCTCTTTGAGCCAAATTTGACAAAAATAAGATTCAAGCAATTTTCACCCACTCCCTCCTTTCCCCTCTACTGTAATAGCTCCTTTGCAGCTCTTCATTACAATTTACTTCATTCTACCTCCCCTTTCTTCTTTTCTAAGTATAATCCCTTTTTTTAAGTCATAATGTCTTTTAAATCATCCCATCAAAATCAACTTATATATTTACCTTCTAAGTATATGCCTTCTAACAGAGATAAAATTGTCAAGAGTTATAAGAATATCATCCTCCCATGTACTGATATAACCAATTTAATCTTATTAAATAGGGGGCTGAGCCAAGATGGTGACAGGAGAGGACCATATCTTAGGTGCTCTCAAAACTTATAAAATAAGAAAGAGACCCCCAAAAACCAACCCCTAGGAATATTATAGCCAAGTTCCAGAACTCCAAAGTCAAAGAGAAAATATTACAAGCAGCCAGAAGGACACAATTCAAACATCATGGAGCTGCAGTCACGATCACACAGGACTTAGGAGCAACTACATAAAAAGCTCATAGGGCTTGGAATATAATATTACAGAAAGCAAAAGAGCTCGGAATGCAACTGATAATCAACTGCCCAGCAAAACTGAACATCCTCTTCCAGGGAAAAAGATGGACTTTCAATGGACCAGGGGAATTTCGAATGTTCCTGTTAGAATGGCCAGAGTTGAACAGAAGGTTTGATCTTCAAATAAAGGACTCAGGTGAAGCATAGAGAGTGGAGGAGAAGGGGAAAATATGAGGGACTTAATGACGATGAACTATATGTATGCCTGCATAGAAAAATGATACTGATAATACTCATATGAACCTTCTCTCTCTTTTTTTTTTTTGGCAAGGCAATGGGGTTAAGTGGCTTGCCCAAGGCCACACAGCTAGGTAATTATTAAGTATCTGAGGCTGGATTTGAACTCAGGTACTCCTGACTCCAGGGCCTGTGCTCTATCCACTGCACCACCTAGCTGCCCTGAACCTTCTCATTTAATTTGAGCAGGTAGAAGGAGATTTTATAGATGAAGCACAGGAGAGAGTTATATTTGAAGATAAAATGTGGTATAAAAATGGAGTCAATAGCTAAAAGGGAAATGTAATGGGAGAAAGAAAAAGGAGAGGTAGAATAGGCTAAGATGATAGGGCCAGGGATCTTTCTGCTGTACCACTCAGCTACCCTACAGCAGAGACAGAGTGAAAGGAGAGAGAAAATATAGTATATGGTAGTGGAGAAGTACAAATGGAGGGAGTTGTGATCAGCAATGGCAATGGTGGAAAAATATGTGATGGACTTATCATAAAGAATGTGATCCACCCACAACAGAGCTGGAGGTGCTGGAACATAGACTGAAGCATATTTTTTATTATTTTTATTATTATTTTTTGGGGGGTACAAGGCAAATGGAGCTGGGTGGCTTGCCTGGGGCCACACAGATTGGTGATTGTTGGGTGTCTGAGGCTGAATTTGGACCCGGGTGCTCCTGGCTCCAGGGCCGGTGCTCTGGCTGCCACCTGGCCACCCCTACTAGGTTAAAACGTTTATTATTACAAAAAACTTTATTATTATTATTACTATTTTATTTTATTTCGGGTCTTTTTTTTTTTTTTTTTTTTTTTTTTTTTGGTTTTTGCAGGGCAATGGGGTTGTGGTGGCTTCCCCAGAGTCACACAGCTGGGTGATTGTTGGGTGTCTGGGGCCGAATTTGGGCTCAGGTGTTCCTGGCTCCAGGGCTGGTGCTCCGTCCACTGAGCCACCTGGCCACACCTACTGTTATTACTTTTTTAATTTTAATTTTTTTCCTCTCTCCCTTATTTTATCACTCATGTGGTTCTATATTGTTTGGGGGGAGGGGTATTATGTTTACTCTTAAACAAGAATATTTTAGTAATGTATAAAAATCATTATTTATACAAAATAAGAATAAATAAAATAAATAAAAAATACATTAAAAATCTTATTGAATAATATTATTTTTCTTTTTCCCTGTTTACCTTTTTACGTTTGAAAATTGAATTTTCTCTTTAGCTTTGGTTTTTTTCATTAGGAAAATTTGAAAGTCACATATTTCTTTAAATGTCATCTTGTCAACTGAAAGAGTATGCTGAGCTTTGCTGGGTAATTGATTCTTGATTGTAATTCAAGTTCCTTTGCCCTCCAGGCCCTTCCATGCTTTAATGCTGATGCTACCAAGTTCTGTATAATCCTGACTGGGGATTCTTGGTATTTGAATGGTTTCTTTTTGGCTGTCTGATAATTCTGGAATTTCGACATCTGGTTATGATATTCTTTGTTGCTTTCATTTTGGTATCCCATTAGGAGGCGATCAGTGGATTCTTTCAATAGCTATTTTATCCTCTGGTTCTAGGATATCATGATAGTTTTCCTTGAAGATTTCTTGAAAGATATCATCCAGGTTCTTTTTTGTAATTATCTTAAATCATCTCTCCTGATTTTTTGGCAAGGAAATGGGGTTAAGTGACTTGCCCAAGGTCACACAGCTAGGTAATTAAGTGTCTAAGGCCAAATTTGAACTCAGGTCCTCCTGACTCCAGGGCTGGTGCTCTATCTACATGCCACCTTGCTGCCCCTCTCCTGGTTCTATTTTGCAGGTCATTTGGTTTTCCAGTGAGGTATGTTACATTTTCTTCAATTTTTTCACTTTTTTTAAATTTTGCTTGAATGATTCTTGATATCTCCTAGAGTCATTAGCCTCTACTTGCCCAAGTCTATTTATTAAGGAATTATTTTCTTCAGTTAGCTTTTGAATTTCCTTTTCCATTTGGTAAATGCTATTTTCAAAGGAGCTTTATCTTTTTTATATCTGCCAATTGTATTTTTGAAGGAATTATTTCCTTTTTGCATTTCCCAATAGCATTTTTAATGATTCATTTTCTTCAGTCAATTTTTGTGCTCCCTTTTACAAGATGCTGAATTTCTCTTACATTTCTTTTCCCAATTTGTCTACTTGACTTTTAAAATCCTTTTTTTAGCTCTTCTAAGAAGTCTCTTGGGGCTGGAAACCCATTCATATTCCCCTCTGGGCCCTTCACATGTTCTTATTCATTTTCAGCTCTGATTCTGGGTCATAAGGGTGCTGTCCCAAGCTTTTTATCTTAGAGGAGGGGTGCTCTAGCAGAACTTCTGTGTTGAGAACATTAGAGGCTTGTTCACTGAGTTGGGACTATCTAGGGATAGAATTTCCACATTGAGAATACTAGCAGTCTACTCACTGGGGATGGAGTCTTCTGAATTGAGAACTCTGGTAGCTTGCTCTCTGGGTTGGTCTATCCAGCCTAGTCATGCTGGTTGAACAACAGGTGGTCTGGGATACCTGTGTAGGAGTCCTGCCAGCTGACCTGCTGCCCTTGGCCTGCTGAGTTGGGACCCCAGGGTCCTCCACTTCAGATCTCTGCTGACCACCACAGTACCTTGCCTATGCTGGTTCAGTTCCATGCCTTGGGCTTCATTCACTTCTCCTGGTCATGCTGTCCCTCACCTGAGACAGATCTTGCTGGAAAATAATTCACTCGGTTCTTTTGTGGGTTCTGTCACTCCAGAATCCATTTAGAGGCTTGCTTAACTTTGTTTCTGAGGGAAGTCCCAGATTCCTTAGGAAGTTCTGGCTTCTCCCATCTTCTAAAGCTGATTCTTAAAGGAAGGCTTTTGTCCTCTTTGAGGCCAAGGTAAGGATGAACTCATTCTATTCTTGGGGGAATGATCAGTGAACAAGCAAAGAAATGAGAGATGGAGTACTGAGGAACAAACAATTAGCTTGACTGCACTAAAGGAGTACAAAAGTACAAGAAGTAATGTCCACTGCAAATGGAAACAAGTTGTGAAGGCCTTGAAAAAAATAAGCAAATAAGTTTGTATCTTTTTTTAGGGGTAATAGGAAATAAATTGTGTTGATAGAACAGAGGAATGATATGGTTGGCAACTGGGTGGAGGATGGACATGACTGGAGATCTCTTTCTCTTTTCTAATACTCTTTTCTCCCTAGGTTTTCAGGACACCACTCTCTGCTAGCTCTCCTCCAACCTATCTGACCATTCCTTCCCTCTCTCCTTTGATGGATCTTCATACAGATCAAATCTTTACCTGCAGGTGTGCCTCAGGGTTCTATCCTAGGCCTTTTTCTTTTCTCCTTCCTTCACTTGGTGAATTGAATTACTCTCTCTATGCTGATGATTCTCAATTTACCTATCCTACCCTAAACTCTATGTTGATCTCCAATCTTGCATCTCCAACTACTTTTCAGACAACTCAAACTGCCCATCAAGTAAACATTTTAAACTCAACATATCAAAGACAGAATTCTTTATCTTTTCCCCTAAATTATCCCTTGCCCCCATTTTATTTTCCCTATTTCTATAGAGGGCAACACCATCCTCCCAGTCCCTCAGGCTCAGGACAGAATTATTGCTAAATTCACCTTTCCAAAAATACCTCACAAATTTCCCCCCTTCTCTCCTTTAACAGTTATCACTTGAATTCAGGCCCTCATTATCTCACACCTGGATTTATAATACCTTCTGGTGGGTTTGCCTTTCTCAATTCTCTTTCCACTCCAAACAGTCCTTCATTCAGTTTCTAATTATTTTTCTTAAGAAAAAAGTCACATCATATCATCCTCCTACTCAATGAACTCCAGTGGCTCCCTACTGCCTTCAGGATCAAATATAAAATTCTCTGTGGCTAAAAGCCATAATTAGTTTCCTCCTAACTTGCCAGTCTTTTTTAACCTTATTCCCTACCATATACTGGCCTCCTGGCTATTCCTCAAACAAGACATTCTATCTTTTGGCTCTGTGCATTTTCTCTCACTGACTCCCTCTCTAGTGTGCTCTCCCTCCTTTACTCCATCTACTGACTTCACTGACTTTTGTTAAATTCCAACTAAAATTTCATCTTTCACTTGAAGTCTTTCACAAACTCTCTTAATTCTGGTGCCTTCATTAATTAAATACTATCTATCCTATATGTAACTTGCTTTTTTTTTCTGTATTTGTTTGCATGTCATCTCTTCTATTCGAAGCAGCAGCAGCAGCTCACAACCTCAGCCAAGAGACAGTAAAAATCAGTCAGAAAAAAAAAAACCAAGGATTCTTTTGCTGGTACTGATTAACAACTGCCTTCCAGGATGGAGAAGAGTGCTAGGGGTTTTGAGAGGGCTCTTGGCTGCAGTTTCAAGGCTTCAAGGGGCCATAGAACCTTCCTAGATTAAAAACCAGAGTGCAGACCAATAGAGTAATGACATACATCTTCTGTGGTAACACTACCTTGGAAGCAACAAACACTTGCAGATCTCCAGCATGAACAGTACAATTAAAAATAAAAAAAGCCTGAAGCTTGGGAGAGTGCCACCCCACCCCAAGGTGAGCAGAGCCAACTTTAACATAAAGTTCAAAGTCAAGGAGGAGTCTGGAAAAAACGAACAAACAACAAAAAGAATGTGACTATTAAAAAGCTACTATGGTTTCATGGAAGACCAAGAGACAATAATGTGGAAAATAGTTACAAACAAAACCAAACAAGAATCCCTAGAAGAGGTTAAAGAAAGAGACAAGGAAAATAAATTGGTGGTGCTAGAAAATTTGTATCATGTTTATATCATAAAAGAGAATTAACAGCTTGGTATTTTTTAAAAGATACAAAATATACCATAGAAAATAAAACTTCATAAAAAGAATAGACTATGAAAAAAGGAGGTATAAAAATTAGTGAAGAAAAGAGCAGCTTAAAAAACAGAATTGGTCAAATGGGAGGGGGGAATACAAAAGTTCACAAAAGAAAATAATTCCTTAAAATTCAGAATTGGGAAAGCAGAAATTAGTGATTGCATAAGACATCCAGAAACAATAAAACAAATCCAAAATAATGAAAAAATAGAAGAAAATATGATCTATCTCACTGGGGAAAAAAAAAGTGACCTGAAAAATAGATCAGGGATAGGTTAAGAATTGTTTGAAACCAGGGGCAGCTAGGTAGTGCAGTGGATCAAGCTGGTGCTAGAGTCAGGAGTTGCTGAGTTCAAATTTGGCCTCAGACACTTAATAATTTCCTAGGCTGTGTGACCTTGGGCAAGTCACTTAACCTCCCCCCCATTGCCTTGCAAAAAACAAAACAGAATTTTAAACTACCTGAAAGCCATGAGCAAAAAAAGTCTAGCTATCATATTTCGAGAAATGGTAAAGAACTGGAAATTGCAAGATCTCATCAATTGGGAAATGGCAGAACAAATAGTGGTATAAGATTACGATGGAATACTACTGTGCTATAAGAAATGATGAGCTCAATGATTTTAGAAAAACATGGAAAGACTTGCATGAAATAATGAAGAGCAAATCTTTTGAATTCAGTAACAACAATATTGTTTTAAGAATGACTTTGATCATGAACTGATGGACTTCAGAAATGCCTGGAAAGACTTGCATGAACTGATGCTGAGTGAAGTGAGCAAAACCAGGAGAATATTGTGCACATTAACAGCAACATTATGTGATGATTAATTCTGAAAGACTTGGCTCTCCTCAGCAGTACAGTGATCAAAGACAATTCTAAAGGACTTGTGATGGAAAATAGCATCCACATTTCAGAGAAAGAACTATAGATTTTGAATGCAGATCAAAGTATACTATTTACCATTTTTAAAATTTATTTCATGCTTTACATTTTCCCCTCACATGGCTTTTTCCCTTTTGTTCTGATTCTTCTTGCATAACATAAATAATATGAAATATATTTAACATAGATATACATGTATAACCTATATTAGATGACTTTGTGTCAAGGGGAGGGGGGAGGGGAGAGAGAAAAATGTGAAACTAAAAACCTTATAAGAAATGAATGTTGAAAACTAATTTTGCATGCAGTTGGAAAAATAGATTTAATTTTTAAAAAAAAATGACCGAGCAAATAAGTCATCTTGTCTTTTATAAATACCCAAATTAATTATAAAGGACATACAAAGAGGCAGCTAGGGGGCATAGTAGATAGAACACTGGCCCTGGAGTCAAGAGGACCCAAGTTCAAATCTAGCCTCAGACATTTAATAATTGCCTAGCTGTGTGACCTTGGGCACGTCACTTAACCCCACTGCCTTAAATAAATTTTTTTTTTAAAAAGGACATATGAAGACACCATCTGTATCCAGACAAAGATCTGATAAACAGAAGTACATATATAAAAATTTTATATATGTATATATGTGTGTATATCTAATGGTAGTCATTTGGGGGGAGAGAAGAAAAGAAAGAAAATGAAATTTACAAGATAATTTTGTTGTAGTAAATTGTATATATTATATTTGTAATTTATATACAATCATATTTTTTATTATATTGTCTTATTCCATAAATTAAAAATTAAAAAAAAATTATCATGGAAAACTGCTCTTATATCTTAGACTTGATGGGCAAAATAGAAATTGAAAGAATCCACTGATCCTTTGTGGAAAGAAATCCAAAAACTGAAAATTTCCAGGAGTATTATAACCAAATTCCAGTACTCCAAGGTCAAGGACAAAATATTGAAAGCAGTCAGAAAGAAATAATTCAAATATTATGGAGTCAAGATTTAGCACCTTCCATATTACAGGAACAGAGGGAATTTTTTTTTTTCTGGAAGGCTAGGATTACAACCAAAAAAACACCTCATCAGCAAAATGATATAATCCTGCAGGGGCAGGGGAAATGGATATTTAATGAAATAGATGAATTTCAAGCATTCCTGAAGAAAAGTCTAGAGTGAATAGAAAATTTGAGAAACACAGGACGCAAGAAAAGTATAAATAGGTAAGCATGAAAGAGTAATCCTAAGAGGTACAATAAAGTCAAACTGTTTATATTACTATATGAGATGTCACAAGGAACTCCTAAGAACTTTATCATTATTAGGTTATATGTAAAGTGGTTTGGAATGAGGTGAAAACTGGGGGGAAGCAGAAAAGGCCTCTTGAAGGAGGTGGCACTTGAGCTGAGACTTGCTGGTGAAAGAAATGATCATTTCTCTTTCATGTTTAATAATCAATTAAATATGAATTAGGATGAGGATTTTTTCAGGACATTGCTGATAATGAGATTGAATTAACTTCTTCCTCAGTCTTGTTCAGACCCCACCAGGAGAGGAAGCCCATTATGCTCTACACAATTTTTTGGGGGGGAGGGGAATAAATTCTTTTGATTAGTGCCCCAAGCTGGGCAACTTCCAAGTAAATAGCATCATCAACGTTACATACCCCTCCACTTCCTTGCCTCTTATTGTAATATTTCATTCTCTCTCGCTAATTTTTAACCACTCAGAGCTGACTGCCAGCCCCAGGAACAGCCGTGCCTCCTCCAGCCTGCCACTGGCCCATTTTACAGATAATAAGCTAGCAATTTGGGACTTTCTACCTAACGCTTCAGTCCACCGCATCATCTAGTTGTCTTATTAATTATAATTCTAGCAAGTGGTGATAAGAACCCAGATTAGACATAGAATTATAAGGAATGGTCATGTGGGCTATAATAAAAATACAAATGTAGTCATTTCGGCTCCATACGGTTCAGCTCATAATACTTTTTATGAAAACATAAATGTTCTAAGTTAATTATTCCCAATTATTAGTATTCTAATTCATAAGGGCAAATAAATGGCACAGTGGAATAGAGCATGCTGATACTTTTTCATGAAACTTATGTTTTAAAGATTTAAATATCAGGACCCGGGGAGTTGAACAGGAAAAGAAAAAAAGGTCATAATGTGTCGTTTTCCTGGGGTGTTACTGCTCCGGGTACGGAGTTGGAGGAATTACCGTCATAAGGATGCCACTAATCGGTTATCTTGATTATAAAATTCTTCACGGGGACGGAAAGCTCGTGTGGAAAAATAATTCGAATGCATGTGGGGGCCAAATTCCGAATTTGCAGCCCCTTGGCGGCACTTTCTTGGGGGGCTGGGTCTTTGCAGCGCCTGAGAAGCACGAGTGCCCCCAGGGCTCTCGTGCCGCCTCCTGGAGGCCCGCCTTCTAGCCAAGGCTCCACGGCGGGGCCCGGGCGGACGGCAGCCTGGTTTTTTCCAGCGCTGAAAGGCCCGCAGCGCCGCTGCGGCTCGGGCGCCTCCGTCCTCCCATCGCTCTCCCCCTGACCTTGGAGGTCTGCCTCTCTCGGGGCTCGGCGTCACGTGCTCCCTGCCCACGGCCGCCGGCGCGCATGGCAGCAGCGGCCTCGGCGCTCCGGCCGAGGGCGGGCGCGGCTGCGCAGGCTCCCGCGTGCTGCGGGGGCGCAAACCGGCCCTCCACGGCGCCCACTTCCGGCGCAGACTGCGCACGCGCGCTTCCCCTCCCTCAGCCGGCCGCCCGGCGCAAGAAGGCGGGCTCAATGAGTCACCGGTCACATGAACGCGGAGAACCGAGAGAAAGGCGGGGCCTGCCGCTGGGACTGCCACCCGGAGTGGAAATTTCCCGGAGGCCTAGTCCCCCGCAGGCCCCACCCAGCGCCCCAGCCCTTCCGCCGCCGCCCGCTCCTCGTTGTGGCCCCGCCCCTCCCTGCGGCTGGGGGGGGGGCGGCGGCCCCGGGCTCGGAGACTACCACGTGACCCCGGGGAGCCCAGTGTGGGGGCGCTGAACCCTGGGGAGGGGGATGCGAAAAGGTGATCCAAAATGCAACTGTGCCCTACCCGCTTTTCATCCGTGTTCTGGAAAGTTTCATCACTGACATTTTGGTGGTTTTCTACTATTGTGTAAATTCATTATTCTTTCAAAATTGCAGAGCAGCTGCAGATCTTGTCTTTAGGGCTAAAAACCTTTCCCCACAGGAAGTTTCCTCTCTACCAAGGAGCTCAGGTCTTGGAATTGGAAAATAATGATGCTCCCCCTTTAATCTCAGTTTATTTTCTATTTATAAAAACAATTCCCTATGAGAGCAACTTTATTGGTCCAAACACCACAGAAGACCTATACATATCATTTAATCATGAGATATATAATGTAGCCGTTTATATTTTACGCAGAATTCAAAAATCACATTAAAAAGTATTATTTTTTCCAAGGAAGTTAAACTTCCCAGAGTGTCACTGTAAAGAGTGGGCAACAGGCCTTGGACGACCACTAGAGCTGCAGCAGACTAACTGCAGCAGACTAACTTGGGCAAAAGTCCCAAGTGACTTATGCCAAGCCAGTAGGAGTTTTACCTGAGTAAGGATCTCAGATCCAAACCATATTTATACATGGTTTCCTTTTAGGGAACAAGAATTGCAGGTATGTTAATGAAAATAAATCTCCACTCCCGCTTTCTGGCCTTAGGCAAAGAAAGATCCAGAAGTGACTAACAAAGCCAAAAATGTAATTTTCTTTTGGAATATGCTCAGCTTTGGGAAAAGGGAAATCAGGGAGGAGAGAAAGTGTCATTTTACTGCTATTATTTCTCTTTTAAGTAATGAAAAGGTAAAAGATGACACATCAAATTAATCTTTCATGGTGGGAGAAAAGAGTTGGGAAAGTTCTACAGGCAGGGATGCATTAGGCATGGTTCAAGAAATTACAGATTGACTTGTTAGCGTTCTTTAGGAATGTATTTGGAGAAAAAGATGTATGTGAGGGGCAGATTGTGGTGGGTAAGGAGCCACTGAAAAATGATAAACAAAACAATGGAATCATGCTGTGGTTTCTTTTTTAAGAAAAGTGAATTTTGTTTCTAAAGTGAGAAGATAGTGGGAGCATTTGAAAAAAAATTTTAATGAGATGAGGAAGAAAAGCACACTTTTCATCAGAGCAGCTCAAAATAAAATGACTCAGTATTTTAGGGAGGACAACAATAAAACAAGTTAAAATAACAACATTTTTGTGCTATATCAACAGGTAAGTTTTTCTGATTCCTATCTTATTGCTATTTGTTCAATGGCATGAAAATTATGAAACATACTCCCTTTTGTTTTCTTACAAGTTTTTGATATAGTTACGATAAAAATAGGAATCTCATGTGATATTAGCTCTTGTTCTAGTTCCCTCCTCAAAGAGAAATAAAAAAATTTGTTCTTAGACTCATTCAAAAGCTATTTATAACCTGAACTCCCAACAATTAAAAGAATTGATCCAATGCCCTGTCTCTTTACAAAATGATAACAAAAATGTCCTACAGCACAGAGAGAAGGAATTTATACCATATGTAGCATCATGAAATAATAATGATGTTTCTTGCACTTTAAAGGACTGCTTTAAAAAGAGGTAAAATAGTTTATTTGTCCTGAGAGAGAAAACTGACAAAGAAAATGTAGTAAGGGGTTGTACCCCAAGTTTTGTTCTAAGAGAGGCTTTCTGGGCTCTTCAACCGCTTCCAAAGACTTCTGTGGCTCAGCATTGGAAGACTCTGCATTTTAAGAATCCATCTCTATATTGGCCTTGAAGCAGGAAGGAGGAATGACTCAGTGCACCTTAAAAGGGGAATGATCCACCCTCTGCCTTTTTTTTTCCTTCTCATATTGAGTGGCAAGTACTCTCTCCCACCCCACCCTTTTCCATGAGGGGTGGAGGAGTCAATTTGTGCCCTTTTCTCCTACCCTGATAGAAAATGGAAACTTCAGGCATGTGGCAGCTAGAGCAAGTTCAACAAAAACAGTTGGTTGGGCTTTAGTTGTCTCCTTTTCTTTGTTTCTTAGGTTAAATATTGCCAGCTATGAAGGCAACCTTCTGGGTTCGAGAGCACTGGAGATCCTGGTCCCTTAGTCAGTGCTTAGAGAGGCCTCTTAGTTTCTCCAATAGTAACTACTATCATAAGGATTAGCCCAAATCCTGATTTGACCTGCAAGATGTAATGGACCTAGAGAAGTTGTTTAGGCAAGTACAAAATTAAGGTAAAATTCAAATTCAAAATGCACAATTTAACAGTTCCGCGTTATGTCATATATACTTAATATCTTACACTCTCCTAAGAGAGTATTTCAAAGTTACTAAATTCTTTTTCTAGTCAGGGTAGGAGACCAGTTTTGTCTCTTTAAGAACTCTGGGACATAACCCATGTCTGCTTTCCTCTTCCAAGACATTTGATAAGTTCCAAGTTGCTGCTCAGTCCTAAAAGGGGAACACTGACCCTGTGAATTACATACTCCAAGTTCTCACACCCCAAATACATTAGATTTGTAAGTTCCTTGAGACAACAACATTATTAACAAATGGGGGGGGGACTTACTAAATGATTATTACTGTGCCAAGAATAAAATTTAAAAAAAAATAAATAAATCTTTGTCTTAAAGGAGCTTATATTGCATCAGAGATGAACAATGCATATATAGGAGTGGCAGCCAGGGAGATGTTTTATTTTGGAAAGTCACAGGGAGAGGGAGTAGCCATAGCAGTGCTGATTTGATTAGAATTACACATTGGAAAAGGATAAGTTGGAGACTTACCAGACAGTTGGCAAGAAGGTAAGTGGGGATAAAAATGAAACATGACTTGAGCTAGCCAAAATATAGCAAACCACTTGAGGAATTAACTAATCATGATTTAGGAAAGGACTGAGGTCAAGGCAGGAGTTCTTGAGCTGAAAGAGTCAAGATCTACAGGACATGTCTTCTAGGCAGCAAGATGGCTAGTAAGCCCAGAAAGAAAAGATCTCTATAGTTTTTTTTTATCCTGTACTTCCTTACACATGATAGGTACTTAATAAATGTTTCCTGAATGAATGGAGTGAATGAATTCTCACAACAATGCAATCTTTCTCAGCCTCTGAGAATAAAAGAATGATCTTTTCATTAGTCTTTATAAAGTCCCTTTGGCATAGCTAGGTAGCACAGTGGATAGAATGATGGCCCCCGAAGTTAGGAAGACTGATCTTCCTGAGTTCAAATTCAACCTTTGGGACTTTTCAGCTGTGCAAACCTGGAAACTTTACCCTGCTTGCCTCAGTTTTCTCATCTCTAAAATGAGCTGAAGAAGGAAATGACAAACCACTCCAGTATCCTTACCCCCCCCAAAAAAAATCTCTACAAGGAGTCAGGAAGTGTTGAACATAACTGAACAAGATAAAAAAATCCCTTCCAGCTCTAGATCCTATTATCATAATCCCAGAAATGTCATAGTAATAATAGACAATATTTTTGTATATTATTTTATTTCTATCTTACATCCCAATGAGGTAATGTTCTAAAAATATTTCTGCTCATTTTGTAAATGAGAAAATTGATGCATATTGAGGTTGAGTGACTTGTCCATGGTCACAAAGTTAGGAAGTATCAGAAGCAGGATGTGGATTGTTAACAGAATATTTTTCTTTGTTTTTGTGAGGCAGTGGGATTAAGTGACTTGCCCAAGGTCACATTAGTGATTAGTAAGTATCATGTATCAGAGGAAGAATTTGAACTCAGGTCCTCTTGACCCCAGTGCTGGTGCCCTGTTAACAAAAGTTTTACTGAGCCAGTCTCTAACCTGGGCATAACAGAGAAAGGCAGAGACAGAGTACCAGTAATCAAGTAGGAGTTTAATTAATTTGCTTTCGTTGCAAGGAATCAGTTTGCTAATCATGGGATTTGCTAATAGTGGAAGCAGACTCTTAAGTGAAAAGAGTCTCTTAAAGCATTCAGTATTGGAGCTTGGGTAATTTTCTCAGTGAAAGATAGTACAATAATCACAGCAAATTTTGGAAGTCTTGGCTATCCAATTAGGACAACACAGACATTGGGACTCTGTAAATTGTATATTCTAGGGGGTACTTGGTTAAATAACTGGTTATACTAAATCACTTCACTTATCACAGACAAGTCCAGGTCAGAAAAAGAATGCAGACTTGTCAGGATTTAACAAATTGCTCTTGCTGTTTTATAATTCCCAGGCCAGAGTCTACCTATAAAAGGGAGCTCTGAAAAAATCCAAATTATTAGTATATGCATTATACAAATCATATTGATCAATTTAAAAACCATAATTCTCTTCATCAGATCCAAGACCATCAATCTTTCTACTATACCAGACTGTCCACTGAGAAAAAGCTATAAATTTTCCGATTTCAGTACAGAAAACAAATTTCATATAAGCGATGAAGAATCAGTACAAGAAACTACAGAAGACAGTAAATGTATCTCAGCAGGTGTGGATGATGAATGGGCAAATGAATTACATTTATTGAAATAAAGGAACTCATTAAATGTCCCCCAAATGAATTTAGTATTTTGTACAAAATTCTTTAACGTTGGAAAAATAGCCAGTAATACAAACAAAAGGGCTAAAGATTGAAATATAATGTCAAAAATGCCTCTTTCAATTTCTTAAGTATAATCTGCATATGATTTTTAAGTAAAGAGAATATATGAGCAGTGAACATACATATATATGTATATATATATATATATATACACACACATATGTTCATTTAATACACCAGTATTAGTTCTGGAGAATCAAAAATAAGATCAAGTGTTGCCTTTGTGCATTACAAACACATTTGGCACATATACACACACACACATATACACACACACACACACACATACACACACAGAGGGAAAGATAAATACTTTAATAACAGCATTTTAAACTGACATTGCCTATACTTTACTCATTCAGCATACCCATCATAAGTAATTTCTCCAAGGATACTACACAATCCTTCAAATATTCTCATTCATTTCTCATCTAGGTTCTCCCAATTCTGGACCCATTCATTATTGAATAAGAGAAAGAGCAAGGTAGATTGGATTTGGTTAATTTGCAGCACTTTCAATGATCCCAAGCTATTCTGTGATACAGCTTGTATTTTTATATATTACATTTGCTGCTTTTGAATACCATCTCCTCTTAGATGTTATTTTCTCTATATTGTTTTTGTAACACTGATCTTTCTTAGTTCTCCTTCTACTTCCTTGACACTTCAATCTCTTATCACCCAAGGCTCTATCCTGAGCCTCCACTCTAGTCAGTCAAGTTCACAACCTCAGTCTTCACCCTTAACTCCTCATTCTTATTCACCCCCACATATCTAGACATTTAGTTGCCAAATATTGTCATTTCTGCCTCCTCCATATCACTTCCATACAATTCCTTCTCCACATTTACACAGCCACCGTCATGTCATAGTTCATGATGTCATTACCACTCAGACTATTGTATAGCCTCCTAATTGATCTTCCTGCCTTGTTTCTCCCCACACCAATCAGTCCACTGCACATCACCAAAGTGATTTTTCCTGAAGCACAGTTCTGACCTTGTCATCCAAACTCAACAAAGTTGGTGGTTTCTTATCCTCATTAGTATCAAATAGAAACTCTTCTGATTTTTAAAGCTCCTTACAAACTTGTCCCATTCTGTTTTTTCAACCTTTGACACATTATTCTTCTCCATACATTCTAGAGTTCAGTCACATTGTCTTTCCCTTACACATGATACTCCATCTCCCATTTCTGTGCCTTTGCATAAGCTAGCCCTGCGGTAGGAATGCTCTCCCTTTAAGACTCAGCTCAAGTACCACTTTCTGCATAAGTTCCTTCCTGTTCCCCTAACTTTTTTTAGTACTTTCCCCTGCAAAGTTACTTTTTATATGTTTTGTATGTCTTTTCCATGAACCTGTTACCTTGAGGTTTGGGGGCTATATTTCTCTCCCCGCTTCCTCCATTTATTTATTTATTTTGTCATTCCCCTCCACCCTCAAGTTGAGACAATTCTTTGTCTCCTGTAATTTTTCATTTATGATCTCTTGAAATAAACTTTGAATAAATAGGCTTTGAAAAAAGTCCATTGTGATTTAAATGAAGCTACTTGACCATGCCTTTAAATCCAAATCACTCTGGCTTTCATTGATTGTCCAACTCAAGCCACTCTTGCTCATAGTTGACTCAGAGTGAGTTTAAACAGCAATTGGTTTTTGGTTTTGGCCAGTCACTGAGGATCTTCTCCTTCCAGGCTGATTTTCTTGTGATGACACCAGGCTATCTTTTGGATCAGTTCTTACCAATAGGGTGGAGCTAAATGGTGCAGTGAACAGAGCACTGGTCTTGTAGTCAGGAGTATGGGAGTTTGAATCCAGCCTCAGATACTTGACTCTTGCTAGCTGTGTGGCCTTGGGCAAGTCACTTAACCCTGATTGCCCACCAATCAGGGCCATCTCCAGTCGTCCTGTTCCATATCTAGCCACTGGACCCAGATGACTCTGTAGGAGAAAGTGAGACTGGTGCCCAATCAGCACCCCCTTACTCAAATCCAATTTATGTGCCTGTTACGGTCCTCTTTGAGAATGAAGGACAAACATCATCATCTTACAAAGACCTTATCACTGTTGCCTCAGACAAACTGAGACCTGGAAAAGACATTTTTCCCCTGTTTCCTTTTTTTGTGTTTTTTTTTGGGGGGGGGGGGAGGCAATAGAGATTAAGTGACTTGCCTAGGATCACACAGCTGGTCTGTGTAGTGGCATTTGTGAGGCGTCATTGAACTCAAATCCGCCTGACCCCAGGCCACCATACATCTATTTATCCACTGAACCACCTAACTGCCCTTCTTCTAGGACACCCTACATCATGACCAGTGGTCTTGACATATGTCTTGCCACTAGACTCAGATGACTCTGGAGGAGAGAGTGAGACTGATGACTTAGCACAGCTCTGTCTCACTTAAATCACAGTCTACTCACAAGTCAACATATCTCCCTCATGATGTCACTGGTCCTCTTTGAAAACAAATGACGAACAATAATAATAATAATAACAACCAGAAACCTATAAGAATATACATTGTCTCCCACATTAGAATGCAAATACCTAGAAGGAAGAGACAGTTTTCCTTTTTTTTTCTACATCCCCAGAATCTAACACAATACTTAGAAGGTGATTGATTTACAGGGTTCAAACAAATGTTTTTCCAGTGATGCCATAGGAATATCAATTATTAACAATGCAATTTCTGAAGAATTAACTGGATGAACAAAAAAAGACATAGTAGATACAAGTAGACTTCAATATATGGTCAAAGGTGAGAAAATGTGAAGCAATGTAGTAGAATAGAAAAGAAGGCAAGATTTAGAAACAGACTGGATTCAAATCTTAGCTCTGCTATTTATTTATAGCAGAAATAGTTATATTTCATCCATGAAATGAGGAGGTTGTACTAGATGGCCTCTAAATCCTTTCCAGCTCTAAATCTGTGATCTTATGATTAGGAGAAAAAAATAACATTAATCCAGGAAATGTGTGATGAAAAAATTTAGTGGGTCAATCATGAAAATAAGAGCATGGGATGGATAGCCCAAGTGGTGCATTGGTGCCCAACATACGGAGAGGAAGAGCAGAGCACTATGTAGCATTTTTTTCCTAGGCCATTTATATATCTGTTCTGTTTCTGGTGTCAACTTCAAACATATTTAACTGTTTGGGGTTCACAAACCACCCAGAAAGTTGTTTGATAACAACCAATTAAAAAAATTAAATTAATAGTCAACAAGCACTTATTAAGTGCTTACTATGTTCTTGTATTTACAAGCAAAAGGCAAGGCAGTCCTACATTCTTATAGGAGAATAAAAAATAACACATGAAAGGAAGCTGAAGGGGGGGTGCAGTTCTGAGTAAAGAAGAAGGTACCTCAAGGAGGGTAGGTCAAAGGAGAAGTCCCAAGAGTAGCTCCTGGAGAAATGAAGAGATGACTGAGCAGTACTCTCTTTTACTGGGCCTTTTGAGAAGAGTCATCCAATTAGAAGGAGAGATCTCTGGGAAGAAGGTTTTTCTGAGTTGAAAATTTTAGAACTAAGTTGATTTTCCAGGATGAAGAGGTTTCTGAGCATAATGGAGATGTTCAGGGCACAGTTTTGATGAGAAGTGAATAAAATTGCTTAGAAGGAATTGAACTAGGTAATCTCTAAGGTTTATTCCAAATCTAAATCCTATAATCCTCAGAGGTATCATGTTATAGGGGAACGAAGACTGGTCTTTGAATCAAAATACCTAAGTATGAATCCTAGTTCAGCCATGTCAGCTAAGTGGCCATGGAAAATTAACTTGGCTTTTTTTGTACCTTTATTTCATCATATGTAAGTTGAGGATAATACAACTTTCACTACAAATCTCATAGGTTTGTTGTGAAGAAACATTGTCAATCTTTAGACGCTAGTGAAATGTTTTTCTAGTAATAAACTTTTTGCTTTGTGTATACAATAAAAACCTGTATCTAAAGAATGTCACTGGTTGCTGTTTTATCCTATTTAATTTTTGTATAGAGGAAAACAGCTTCAAGAATTTCAATGTCAAAGAAAAGTAAGATGACACAGAACTGCAAAAGCATGGTTTTATGTTAAATAAACTGGTTTATGATAAACCAGTCAATCCAAAGCAAGAAAACCAGATAGTATCCCTATTTGTCTTTAGTGTGACAATAAGGACTTTATACCCTGTACAACAACCAATGAACATCAAAACCTATTTCAGCTGGGCAATGCTCAATAAATATTTATTCGGTGCTTATGGAATAGCTAACATTGTTCTTGGACAAAGTTACAGGAAAAGGATTACCTCACACTTTATACAGCACTTTCCTGACAAATCTCTGAGGTAGGTGGTAAAGGTACTATTTCTATCTGGCAGATATGGAAACTAAAGCTTAGACAAGTTATCTGACTTTCACTGTCATACAGTAGACAGAGCCAGGATCTGAACACAAATCTTGACTCCAGGTTCCAGCATTCTTTCTTACAAGGTACTAACTCTTCCATCCTTGCCTAGCATGATGCCTGGAACCCAGTAAGTACTTAATAAGGGACTGTTGACTGATTTGTTGAGGAATTGAATCTTTAATAGAGAAGATGGTAGCTTGTAAAAAAATAGAATTGACATTTATAAATATAGATAAATCCAAAATTATGCAAGTAGAAGTAGATAAACAATATCGCAAAAAAATGAAATTTATTATATTGAAGCAACTGAAATAAGACCTATCTTAAATATAAACATTATTTTTGAGTCAGTATCAGCACTCAATTTAGAACTTACAATAGGAAGAAAAAATAGTAATAAGAAAAAGCCATGTACGGCTAAGTGCATTTCACTCTGGATTAAACAACTGAGAGGCAGTGTTGCATAGTGGATAGAATGTTGTGTTTTGAAGGCAAAAAGGCCTCAATTCAAATCCCATCTCTTAACACACTGTGTGATCGTAGTTAAGGCCTTTAACCTGTCAGTATTCTAGGTAGTTCTTTAATACCATAAATTACAGAGCATGCTAGATCACATGGGTTGAAGCAATTTCCTTATTTCTTTCTACAATTTCCTTAGGAGTTCCCTATGCCAGTGAAATTATAGATACAGTCTTATCCTTAAATATAATGAAAAACAAAAATGAGAAATTTACAATGACATTGACACTTACTAAATAATTTCATACAATTGTTAAAGGAATATAAATTAATTGCTACAAAAAGGAGGCCAGAAGACTTTCAAACACCTCAACACTTAAAACAATTTAGTAAACATTTCACTTCCTTGTCAAATAGAGGGAGATAGCCACCAAACAGTACTGGATTAGCAAAGGAAAGCATAAGAGAGTCAACCCACTCTAAGTGTAAAGAAGGTTTGACAGGATATAAAATTAAGCAAAGTAATCCCAAGTCATTCAAGAATGAAAAAAGAGAAATGGAAAAGATTTGCAAGAGTTATATTATTACAATAAGCTATTTTCTCCATCAAAGATAGTAGGACCTCCACACTTAGACTTGAACATCACAGTCCCTGAGATGCTTGCACATGTATTTAAAATGGAATGAAAGAAAATAAATCTGGGGAAAGTAGGTCTCAAAAATCTTAGTGCAACATTACTAAGGGACAGCCTGTATCAGGGAAAATCTAGTCTAGAGGCCATAAATTTGTGCAAAGTAGGTTTTAGTAAATGTTAATTGAATATATATATATATATATATATATATATATATATATATATATATATATATATAGTTTTAGATTTTTCAAGGCAATGGGGTTAAGTGGCTTGCCCAAGGCCACACGACTAGGTAATTATTAAGTGTCTGAGGTCGGATTTGAACCCAGGTACTCCTGACTCCAAGGCAGGTGCTCTATTCACTGTGCCACCTAGCTGCCCCACGTTAATTGAATATTGATTGAAATTATATTACCCCTTTTAATTTAAAAAATTCCTTTTGCAACTCCACCTCACTTTACTTGATTGTCTCCTGTGACTCAGTTTTTGCCCATTTTTGTAACCTCTATTTATGCCTAATCAAATGGATTTGATACTTTACTACAAAAGAAGATGGAGAATCTTATGACTTGGAGGGCTTGTCTAAGATTCAGTCTTTTTTTTTTTTAGGTTTTTGCAAGGCAATGGGGTTAAGTGACTTGCCCTAGGCCACACAGCTAGGTAATTATCAAGTGTCTGAGACCGGATTTGAACCCAGGTACTCCTGACTCCAGGGCCGGTGCTTTATCCACTGCACCACCTAGCTGCCCCTAAGATTCAGTCTTAAAGTAACCTTGACAGTAAAAAATTCAGAATACTTGACCTTCATGTTTCTATAGTGACCCACTGGGTTGCTGAAGAATGCTGGAGAAAAAGCAGGATGAAATTTTATGAATTAATTCTGTTTAGTGTTTCTTTAATGTAATTTTTTATTCTAAAACCCCTGATTTCAATTATTTCCATCCTATGTAAGATCCAAGCAGGTGGGTCCAGCAGCCCTGTGGTAATTTGGAGAGGGAAAGGTAGGTAAAGAACCTAACTGAATTCTCCATTTAGCTTTCTTGTGGGCCTATTCAGTCTAACTGATGACCTACATGTCTCCTGGAAGGAAATACTGAAGAAGTTTCTCTCTTAAATCAGTCCTGGATCATGTAACTACCATTTGTCTTAAGACTTAGCCACTACAACCATAAGTATAATAGAAATTCATGGTTTCATGAATGATTCTTTTCTTGACTTTTTTTTATATGGAAAATGTTTGCTTTGTTAATGCTAGTTTACTTCACAACAAACAATAAAATTTAAATATAATAAAAAACTTGGGAGGGGGCAACTAGGTGAAGCAGTGGATAGAGCACCGACCCTGGAGTCAAGAGGACCTGAGTTCAAATGCGACTTAGATAGTTGATACTTACTAGCTGTGTGACCTTTGGCAAGCCATTTAACCCCCATTGCCTCACCAAAAAACAACCAATAACCTGGGTAAAGAGACTATTCTATTAGCTTCTCTGAAGTCCAAGAAGTTAAAGAAATTCATGAGCTACCTTAAACTCTAACCAGAGTACTGTCTCCTGCTGGGAAAAGATGTCACGTTCTTGTGTCACCCACCACAGGGGTCTAAGAGATGGCATGAGGGTTATTAAGAAGTGGAGGATAGGGAAGGGAAGGTTGGGGGGGGGGCGGTTAACAAATAGATACCAGAAGCAGCCCCCTGGCATAGAAAGCTAGGAGGATAGCATTAAGCCAAAGGTTTTTATGGAAGAGTTGAACTGTGTCTTAAGGAACTCCTTGAAAATAGACAGTTTTCAGTTTTTTGTCACTGAACCCACAGTTTCTGGTATCATGCCGGGCATTTAATAGATGCAATCCTTTCTCTGCAGTACTGGGTAACCATAAGCTGGAATTTAGAAGCAAGAGACAACATATCTTGAAGAGGTGGGGGAGTCTGCCTGGCCCTGAGTTGAGCTCAGCCTTCGCTAGGTCCTCAGGCAGCGTGTGACCCTTTTCAGGAGCCTTAGTTGTTGGCTATCTTCTTCTTGCACAAGGTGCAATGCCACTTATCCTGCCTCTGTTGCATCTTCTCCACATGGACCGTGGACTTCTCCCACTGCCACTTCCTCTGGTCTGACACTTCTCCCTGTATTTCAAGGTTGGTGGCCTTCAATCAGCCTTATACAGGAAGTTTGTCCACTTTATTTTGGTCTCCATTTCCTGAGCCTTCGCCTCATTCTGTTCCTTCAGCTCCTCGACCTTATTCTTGTGTATGTGTACATACTCCAACAAGTGTTTGTAGGCTTTTCCCGTGAGGGGTTGGGGTCAGGTTCCCCTTTAATTGCTAACTTTTCTTTCTTCTGCACCATGCTGACCTCATTTAGTCCCCTATGGGGGCTTTAGGCTAGCCTCCTTAGTTCCAGTGTCACCTTCAGCAGGCTGCCCTCTCCTTAGCCTTTAGCTCCTTCGGCTTACATTTCTTCCTCTCCAGTTCTAGCTTCCTCTGCTGTCTCTTCTCCAGTGCAACCAGAGACAGTTATTTGGTGCTACCTTGACCATTGGCCTCCTGTATTTTCTCTTGCAGCCACTGGCGAAGAATGTCCACTGGCGAAGAATGTCTAGGGAAGGAACCCTGCCTGCTGGCAGGAACAACTGTGGAGTGTACAATGGAAATGGAACCTGCCTTCCTTTCTGTGATTGCAGATTTGTTGGCGCTAAGAGCCTCAGCTTGCTTGCTTTCAGAGGACTCATTCTAAATTCTGATTGTCTTTTCATCTGGGATTTTTTTTTTTGCGCTCTTCCTTTTTCTTTTTCAGGGCTCCAGTGGTTTCTAGATCAACAAGTTTGGGAGCTCATTTTCATTTCTGTAGTTCCACAGTCTGCTGGGAACAGATTTTCTTGACTAGATTCTGCAGGAAGGAGTCTTTGGCCACTAAAGTGAAGCCAGTGGGAAAGGAAATGAATCACTGAATCCTATTAGAAAACCTCAACTATCCCTTGAAAGGCATAGAGAGGGTCCTTGGAAGAGTTTTCCCACTGTGTAGCCCCCAGCAGGCACAGGGTCACTTCTCTCATTTAGGTTTTTAAATAAATGTATTTGAATTTACATCTTAGAATTGTTGTGATACATATTTTTTGGTTAATTTATATAACCGTACATTGGTTCATTATTTTTGCACTGTGTTTATTTCTCATTATTTGAAATCCTGAAGAACTAAATATAGTGTGTCCTTGAAGTGACTATTCTGCATTGGTATTAGTTCCCCTGTGGAGACTGTAAAGTCCTCCTTAATCTAGTGCTGAGTCTTTTGTCATAACTCTAGAAACTTGTTGTCTCTTTGGTATTAGCAAATTTGTTCAACTAAAAACAAGTATCTATCCCCCTTTTTCTGTAGATTAGAAAATTGAGACACAAAAGGTTTAATAATCTCAGGGAATACAGCCCTCTGGAATAGCCCATCTCTAGAAACTATGGCACCTGACATTTAGCCTGGCATTTGTTTCCTCATGAATGAAATGAAATGATGAATGAATGAATGAAAATAAATTGATGAAACCCTTTCTATGTGCCAAGCAGAGTGCTAATTAATATTTGTCCTTCATTTGTGAAGAAGACGACATCAGGGAGGTGATGCCATGACAAACATATAAATTGGATTTGAGTGAGGGGGTGCTGTCCCAAGTCACCAGCCTCACTTTCTCTTCCAGAGCTATCTGGGTCCAGTGGCCAAATATGAATGAATGTAAATGTCTTTGGATGTAAGACTATCGGGGTTAAGTGACTTGCCCAAGGTCACACAGCTAGTAAGAGTCAAGTGTCTGAGGCTGAATTCCAACTTCTGTTCTGCTGACCCAAAGACCTGTGCCCTATCCACTGTGTGCCACATAGCTGTCCCTATAATGTTAATTGCTGTGGATACAATAGAATAGAAGCCCAGACAGTTCCTGCCCATAAGGAAGTCCAATGAGGGAGACATACAAATATCAGAACTGTGACCAGAAAGAGGCATTATGGTTCCAGGGATCTTAAGAGGGACCATTGGGAAGTAGATTAATTTCCTTCTAGGAGCAATGACAGAATAGAGTTAATTTTTATTCTAGATCTAGTAGGGAGCAGCTATGTGACCCAGTTGATAGTATTGGCCCCTGAAGACTGGAAGCCTCATCTTCCTGAGTCCAAATCTGGCTGTCTGTATACTAGCTATGTGATCCTGGGAAAGTCACTTGACCCTGTTTGAATCAGTTTCCTCATCCATAAAATAAGTTGGAGAAGGGAAAGGCAAACTACTCTAGAATCTTTGCCAAGAAAACCTCAGATGGAGTCACAAAGAGTCAGACATGACTGAATAAAAACTAGATGTGGAAAACTAGAAGTTGGAAGAGTATATGCGATAAAGGCAAGGCAGTAGACAAAAGAAGACTGGAGAGAGGGAAGTAAAGTGAAGAGTGAGTGTGACTAGGCTCTACCAGAAAATCCTCTATGTATTTGGCCTTGTGTAGTGAATCAAATGGGAATTAGATGCCATTTTCAGCGTCATCCTAAATAATAGGTCTTCATACAAAGTGAGAAGTTAGTTCCAGTCTTGGGAAATATCTGGAGCCTTATACATTTTCATCATACAGACAAGAACCGCATTAACACAATCTAAGAAAAATAAAGTGACAAGGCTAATTTTAATAATTACCCCTTTAAATTCAGATCACATTTATTGAGACTAGCTCTTATTTTGGGTAGTATATTATTTCTTGACTAGGACATTAGAGGTAATAATTTTTATCCTGAGATTGCACAGAAATAAGATAAAACTGTAGTGCTTCTGACCAGATACACTTTGGAACTCATTGGTTCAGTTTGCTGGAAATTAAGGGATTACACATGGACTCTAGCACCAATGTCAGCTAGAGTCAGATACTCTCGACCTCAATGTTAGAGTACCTAAATAAGAAATTGTGCCTCAAAATAGCTGATTCAGATTGTCAGATTGTCAAAAAAAAAGTTCCCAACTCACAGTCCAATTTATCTGTGTCCATGCTTTTGAAACTGCCTAAAAGGGCAAGGTTATACAGCTTCTGTATGTATTCAAATGACTCCTGACACTAATATGTGTTGCAAGAGAATCTAAAAGAAGGTCAAAACAAAATAGCTAACATTTGTAAAGCTTCATCACCCTTGAGGCATATCAGCATAGGATTTGCTCTTTGAGTCATACAGCAAAGGATGACCTTTGAGGACCAATTCCAGCATTTTACAAATGAGAAAACCAAGACCAAAGGAGATTATATATTAAACAGTTATATAGTGAATTTTTTGTCACATGGTGACTTAAGTGGTAAGAACTAGGATTTGAAACCAGATATCCATCACTTTTTCCACATCAGCTTCCAGCCCAGAGTGCTGAGGTACTAGAATAGAACTTTAGCAGAAGACTTATCTGAAATGAGAAAATAAGACCAGCAAAGTATTGGTTTAAGTTATAATAATAACTTTACTATGATGATGATGATGATGAAAAAAGTACTTTAAGATTTGTATAAAAGGAAGATGATTGAGTAAATCAAGTAAAGTTGATCCATTCCATTTAATGAAAGTGATAAGATGCTTACTCAAATAGTTAATCTCAATCATGAATCAGTGTGAAAAGTCTTTGGAAGTTATTGCATTAGGTGAAATGACTGAAAACTCTGCTTCAGTTTGCTGAAGGATTTGCTGAAGAATCAAAATTGTTGAAATCAGTAAGTTCTAAGAGAGAACTGAACCTGGAAAGAGAGTATCTTAGCAAACTCCTGAGAGAAACTGCTTGAGTGAGGAGAAGCCTCTGCCTAGATTTTCTCAAAAACCTTTTCTCAATCCCAGGACCTTTTGAGCTTTGAAGGGTGCACAGCACATTGGGCTTCTCATTGCTTCATCAGTATCCTAGTGGCAATTCTGGAACATCTGATGGCAATGTTTATTTTGGTTCCTCGGGGAGTCCAATAAAGAAGCTACATCATGCTTAAAGGAAATTTCTTGAGCATCCCAGGAATGAAAGAGGACTTCCAGCAGCCAGACATTTTGAGTTATTCTTGTGACACACACACACACACACACACACACACACACACACACACACACACATATATATGTATATATATATTCTCTGCATGAGTTCACTTTCCCCCAAATTCTGTGTGTAGTTGTGAGAAAGTATGTAACTGTGAGACAGTATGTCACAGACTTTGGGGATGGGAATATTTTATATCAACTATTCTTTACTGAACCACTTTTTAAAAATTTATTTTTATTTATTTATTTAATTTTTAGGTTGCAAGGCAAATGGGGTTAAGTGGCTTGTCCAAGGACACACAACTAGGTAATTATTGTCTGAGGCCGGATCTGAACTTGGGTACTACTTGACTCCGGGTCCGGTGCTCTATCCACTGTGCCACCTAGCTGTCCCTGAATCACCTCTTTCTAAGAGAAAATACTCCTTTATAAAAAGCTACTTAAATGAAATTGGTTGACAAAAATGACTCTCAAACTTCAAACGTATTTTCTTAGAATAATTTTATTATTCTCATTTTATAATTAGGAATTTGAGATCCCTAATTCAAGCAGAATTTAAAACAGAAACTTTCTGAATTTGTATCCAAATCCCCACTTCTTCAGCTTGCCTTTCTTGTACAGACAATACCTGAAGAACTTGATGGAAGAGAGAGATCAAAGATGGATAGACATGATAGTAGAGAAAAGAACTTATTCTCTGTCATAAGTGAAAGTCTTGAAGGAGGGAGCATGGAGTTGGGAGGGACCATAAGGAGACTGATTTCCTTTTGTGAAATGTTGGAGTAAACGAAATATACCAATAGAAAGGGGAGAATTCATACTATCTTCTGATGTTTGTCTGCTACTTCCACATGCTATTAGTGCAAAATAGAAAGCTTTGGAAGACTTCAAAAGATTGATAGTCTTTCTGAGCTACCAAAATAGAAAATTTCACACGTCTCTCCAGGAAAAAACATTAAAAGAAAAAAAAATTCATACCCCCAACTTTGTGTGCTCTCCACAAGCTTCCCAAGGTTCAAAGAAAAAGAGCAACTGGTAAGATCGATCATCCTGAGTGATCCTATTATCTATCGATATTGAGAATCTTGATGTTCCTGTTCCAAAATGCAGATGTCTACAGTGTCTGCACCTTACCAAGACCATTATAAAAGAAAGGGGAGTGAGGTAGAGCTGATTTGTAATCCCAGTTTGACATTCCAACAAATGGAGTTTTATTTTTAAAAAAAAGCTCTTTAAATGAAAGGAAATCAGGAAAAGGGTGGGGAAAGAGAAGAGATGACAAAAGTCTGAAGAAACCCTGCAGAGGACTGAAGCATCCACACACAAGACACCTTTTGCAGGTTTCTAGTTTATTGGTCAAGTTGTGAGTCTCGCTTCTCTGCTCTCTCCTCCTTCCCTAGTCCAAATCCGGAGGAACCGAGAACAACTCGGGAGAACTGGAAGCGGATTTGGAGAAGAGCGTGGCGAGGGACTGGCCGTGTCTGCGCGGGCAGTGCTCGGGGATCCTGGCTCGCTTCTGCGGCGGGCGGCTGGAGGAAATGTGGAGGAAAGCAAAGCGGGGCGCGGGGGGCCGGCCCGGGCCGGGGCCCAGGCGAGGGTGGAGCGGGGGGCGGAGCTCAGGTGCTGTTGATACACAAAGGAGAGAGCCCTCTCGGCGGGCCGCCCCCTCCCTCCCGCTGACGTCGTCTCTTCCTTCCGAGCCTATAACCCCGAGCTGGGAGGAATTCTTCAGAGCCGCGCGCCGCCCTCCCGAGCCAGTCCTTCCTGCGGCCCGAGTCGCCCGGGCCCGCGCTCCGCCACGCGCCGCCCTTCCTTCCCCGCACACGGCTACCTGCGCTTCCCCCTTCTTCCGGACCGCTCGGGATTTGGGTGGGGACTCGAGGGTTTGAGAGGTTGTTGTTTTTTTTCCTCCCGATTCTCATTTTGGGCCATTTGTAGTTCTTTTGTTTGTTTGACGGTTTGCGGTTTCATTGAAAACTGATCGGCGGCGCGGCCTTTTTTTTGGGTGGAGGTTCGGAAGCAGAGCCGAGGACCCCGAGATCATCGGAGGTAATGCCCGGGAGCCCGGCCCTGTGCGGGGAGGGGGGAAGGGGCGAGGGAGCCGGGGGGTCGCCGGGCGTTGGTCCAGGATGAAGGCCCGCCGCGCCTGGCTGGGCTCTGTGTGTGTGTTGGGGTGTGGGGGAGCTGGGGCCGCTGCTGCATCTTTCTGAGGGAGGGGGAAGGGAACCCCGAAGCCGCCCCCCCCCCGGAGGTCCTGTGACTCATTTGCATTTATCCTTTCTAAATCCCGGGGGCCGGGGTCTGGGAAGGGTGAGGGATGCAGCTTCGGGGGCCAGGAATGGGAAACGCAGGTCGGAGGATGTGACAATCGACGATCGATATTGCATCAGTTTCCTGGCGTAGAACGGGCCCGGCCGGGAAGCTGCCGCCTTTGAACCCTGTTCCTGTAAATGTGTAAACAAACGCAGCCTTCCCGGCTTGGGCAGTTATTTTATTGTCTGGCCGAGCATTTTATCATTATTAAAAAAAAAGGAATTGGGAACTTTTGCTTTAGTTGATTTTTTTAAAAAAAAAAAGTAAATTCTCTTCCCGCGGTTTATCCTTCAAGCTTTGTTGCTTCCAGGAAAAGTACGTGTGGGTGTGGTGAGGTGTGTGGGGGGGCTCAGGACGGACCCGAAGAAAAGTCCGAGACGTGTGAGATGTGTGTCTCACACCCCCCTTGTAGGGCCAGGGCCGGGGGAGAAGAGGGGCCAAGCCAGCAGCCCGCGAGCGCTTCTCGGCCCGGTCCGGTTTGCGCCGATGTCATTAGAACCGCCCGCACGGGGTCCGGGCTGCCCGAGGATGAGTCCGGCCCGGGTGCGGCGGGGGGAGATGATCTTTGTTCTCCTCCACAGACTGTCTTGTACTTTTCCTCTCCCTCCTCGCGCTCCCCCGCCCCTCTCTCTTCTGGTACTTTTCCACTCCTCTGGCTGAGGATGAATCAGCCCTGATGAGCTTCCCTGGCGGCGGCGGCGGCGGCGGCGGCGGCGGCGGCGGGCTGCCACGTGACCCAGCCTGGGAGACCACTGCAGTATTGACGTTTCCCTCTTCCCTTCCCCAGACTGGGCGAGTGCGCGCTGCACCCAGCCGCAAAGGACAAAAGGAGCCGAGCCCAGCCCAGCCGAGCGGCCGCCTCCGCCCGCAGCGCTCCAGGGACCCCGGCCTGGGACGCCGCGAAGCCCCGACGCGTCTCCCCCCCTGCACCCCATCATGACTAAAGCAGAAATGGGCAGGTTCAACATCTCTCCGGACGAAGACAGCAGCAGCTACAGTTCCAACAGCAACGACTTCACCTATTCCTATCCCACCAAACAAGCTGCCATGAAGAAGAGGTCAGGAGAACTTGCGTGTTTTTCTTTCTTTTCAAAATAACCTTTCCAGGAATTCTCCTTTTAGAATTTCCTTAAGAGTTGTGGGGAAAATACATTCCCATCCTGACATTGACAATGGAGAAACAACTTACCTTTCTTTTCTTTATCCTCCCCTTGAAGTAAATGTTTGCATGAATGATCTACACGATGTTTTTGTGTTAAATCAAAAATATTCTAGCATATTTGGGATGCTTGTGACAAAACAGTCTCATTTGCAATAACTTTTCTTGCAGCCATTATGTAGACATGGATCCCGAAAATCAAAACTTTTTGCTTGAATCGAATTTGGGAAAGAAGAAGTATGAAACAGACTTTGTAAGTTGAAAGCAATAGAAAAATATGCGCATCATTTTTTTGAGGAAAACAATAATAGTTTTATACTTTGGATCTCAACATTTTAATAGCATTTTTTTTTAAATAAGGTTTCTGTTTTTTTTTTCCCCCTTTGAATTGACAGCATCCAGGTACGACTTCTTTTGGTATGTCAGTATTTAATCTGAGCAATGCTATTGTTGGCAGCGGAATCCTTGGGCTTTCTTATGCCATGGCTAACACTGGAATTGCCCTTTTTGTGTAAGTATCTGTTCAAAAAAAATGAGCATACCTGATTATGCTGTATAATTAATACATTTTGTAGTTTCATTTAACAGTTCAGGTCCTTTGAAAAAACAAAAATATCTTTTTTATTGTAATGTTTCAGTATTTGCATTAAGGTGGGGTGTTTTTTTAAGTTAGAATATATTCTAGTTATTGAAATCATAAGTTCAGAATATCTAATACATCTTTAGATGTTATGCCATTGCTAACATAGGAACTGTTTTGTTTGTTTATTCTTTGTATTGTTTTCTAGTCAGAAACCAAACATATTGGTTTGAAGGTTGTGACCCCCATAAGTTCTTTAGGAAATGGAACACTTGTAATGAGCAGAACATAATCATTTTTATATCTCTTAGACTTAGTTGGTTTAAATGAAATATTCTAGTTTTCTTTAAAATGATAGAATTTGTTCTGATCATGTGGAGACTGCCACTTTTTGACAAAAAAGGATAGTGAATATATAATTGTATCTTCAAGTTGTCCCACTTGGAATCAGCCGATTCTGATTGTTCCAGCATATTGGAGAATATTAGTAAAAAGGGGCCCTAGAGCTTGATAACTACTAGACAGTGGATTTGTCTTACTGTTTTAAATAAGTGTCATTATAGTTTTTCCTGTAAACAATTTTGGCATTATTTGGGGCGTTCCCTTTGGTTGGAAAATATATATTTTGAACAAATTTATTTTTGCAAAGCTGTGCTTTATGCTAAAATTTCACTGGCCTAAAGTTCAAAATACTGCAATCTCAGAGTCTTTTGATTATATTCAGGGCATTCCAAATTGTAAGATACCTGGTGGGAAGCCAGGTATTCTAAATAGAGAGGAATAAGGAGGGGAATAAACAAAAGCCTAACATTAAACCAAAAAGTTGGTAACATTGCTTCTTTGCCCTTTTCAAGACACTGTATATTATACAGTTGTTGATGCTTTGATCTGTTTTAGATAGCATCATTGTTATATATCAATCTCTTGTGAAGATTTTGTGTGTGTGTGTGTGTGTGTGTGTGTGTGTGTGTGTGTGTCCATATTGTATAGTAAGGGTGGATATAGTAGTGATGGGGGTGTACATACATGTGTGAATGTACATAATACAATGCTTAGTCTAATTAAATAATTTATACTCATGTTTAGTGTTTGCTGAGTCTTGGGAACTATAAAAATATTATTTGTAATGCCATTGAAATTTGTTACATTTCAAAATGAAGATCAGAAAACTATTTTGAAAAAAAATCACAGGTATGTTGATAGTGCATTTAGAAATCACTGTATATTTTAATAGGTATTTTTTTTAACTTAATGGTTCAGGGATAGTAGAATTTCAAAATCATCTATAGATGTATTGAGTGAATGAGATTGAGTGGCTTTTTTTGAAGATTATGGATTCATAAAGAGTTCTTTTGGTATTCCTCATAAGGAAAGAGATTTCCATCATACCTACTTCAGTTTGTAAGAGAAAGTCTGTTTTGACAAAACTGCTTTCCCTGATTTCAGCCCTCAATGAAGAGTAGGGGGACATTAGGGAATTTCTTGTAAAATTCATTCCTAAAGCTCCTTCGTGAGCAATGCCCCTGCCCAGTCAAGTGAAGGGAAAGAGAAGGAATTTGGGCAAATGGCAGTATCATGGATGATCTGTTACCTTGATAAAGTTTATTTTGAGTTTTGGGCACAAATAAGACACTCATTCTTATTTCTGGAAAAAAATGAACATATCATTCTTAAGAACAGTAAGAATTTTAGCACAGGAAATATCACCAGGTCTGTCTTAAGGACCACAAAACTCTCCCATTAATAGGCATCTTATTTCTTGTATATAATTGCTGTGTGTATACAAGCATGCATCCCTCATATACAGAGATAAAAGAATCATACTTGTTTTGCCAAATTTTGTATGGTACATAAATATGATCCTACTTTTTGATAAGCTAGCTGATTGCTCTGTCTTTCTTTTACCAGAATTCTTTTGACATTTGTGTCAATATTTTCCCTTTATTCTGTTCATCTCCTTTTGAAGACAGCTAATGAAGGAGGTATAGTAGAATTAATAATTTTTTAAAGATAATTTTAGCTATTTTTTGTTAAAATACATATTTATAATTAATGTATTTAAATTTACAGGGTCTCTATTATATGAGCAATTAGGACATAAAGCATTTGGAATGGTTGGAAAACTTGCAGCTTCTGGGTCAATTACAATGCAAAACATTGGCGGTAAGGACTCTTGAAAAGTCATTTGAATCTTACTGTACTTTAAATTAATTTTGTTTTTTGGCAAGGCCATGGGGTTAAGTGATTTGCCCGAGGTTGTACACCTAAAAGTAATTATTAAGTATCTGAGGCCAGATTTGAACTCAGGTTCCTCCTGGTTCCAGGGCTGGTGGTATAGCCACTGTGCCACCTAGTTGCCCAATCTTGCTGTACTTTAACTGAATTTGGTCTTCCCACTCCATTTATTTATTTATGGCATAGCACATCACCTCAATATTTGAATATTGACACCATTTGATGATTGTGGATACTAGACTTGTAACGGTATAATTTTGTTTTCCTCCAGCTATGTCAAGCTACCTCTTCATAGTGAAATATGAGTTACCATTGGTGATCCAGGCATTAATGAGCATTGAAGACAATAAAGGGTAGGTATTAAGATTCCTCATAAGAGAACTAATATAGACTTAAAAAGAAAACCAACATAGAGAGTTGAATTTTGTTGTGGTTAAAAATGTGGTAAAAAAAATTTAGAGGAATCAGGACTTGTTTTCCATATTAATCTGTCTATAACCCATTATGCACAGATAGTAGCTATATCATATTTCCTACTAAGCTCAGATGAAGTTTTACTGTTTTGACTTACAAATTTACAAAATTATTATTTGTATTTGTACAAAAATTATACAATTATACAAATTATAAATAGTTGTACAAAAAAATCACAATAACAAGTCTTAAATTTTTTTGGCTGGTATTAAAATGACTAAATGGCAGAATCAAATTTTTATAACATTTACAAGTGAAAAGCAGTAGTGGAAAATTTAGACTGAGTGTATATTTAGGAGTCAAATGTATTTTAATACTTCTCCACGAGTTATCACATAATTACGACTATTAATTTCTTTGGTAAATACCATTACCTAAATAGACATTTTATCGAGTAGATGAATTTCAGCAAAGAAGGCTGTAACATTTATGATTTACCATCTATAAGTTTTAATGCTAATTAGAAAATTGATATATATGGTCCAAAAAAGCCCCTTCTCAATTGGACTGAAATGACTTAAGAACTTTTAATCAGTAACTTAATTGTACAGATTATAAATTCATCTTAGATCTTACTTTTTTTTTTACTTTTTGTAAGGCAATAGGGTTAAGTGACTTGCCCAAGGTCACATGGCTGTGTAATTATTAAGTGTCTGAGGTCAGATTTGAACTCGGGTCCACCTGACCCCAGGGCCAGTACTCTATCCACTGTGCCATCTAGCTGCCCCTCATACTGGATCTTAGAAGCTAACTTTTTGTTTTGGTTTTCTAGTAGTTGTCATATAAGCTAGACTTAGCACACTATTCTGATAAATATATTATGTGCACTTAGGCACATAAAACCAAAGTGAATTAATTGTATACATAATAGTCTAGATTTGAAAAATGAGAAGTATCAAGAATGTCATTCTTCCTAGGTGCTGATTATGCTATGGAGGCCTGCATCTTCTAGGAAAGTTGTTTTGCCAAGTAGACTAGCTTGTGTCAACTAAAGTGTACATGGGGAAGCATTTTTTTATTTTCTGAGTAAGACATTCTTGATATTTCTTAAGACTTAAATATTTGAAAAGATAGATATTTTAAAAAAACTCGAGTTGTTAACCTAAGCCTTGAAATAAATTTTTAATGATACGCTAATATATTAAGTGTAAAGAATAGAGTCCTTGGGGGGTGATAAAGAATAATACAAACTAAAGAGTATTTTTTTTAGTAAAAAAAATTGTTATAGAAATATTTCTGATGCTCCTATGGAAATGTGACAACCTATGGAATATAGTAAATAGACCGGTTATTACACGGTTTTCCAATAAGCTTAGGAAAAATTTATAATTTCTTGTTTAAGAGTAAGTTTTCCAATATTTTGGGCTCTTGTTTCATGATTATGTCTATATTTCATCCAAGTGTGAAAATGTTTTCTTGTTGAAATGTTCATTAGTTAAATACAAATGACTCTTGAAAATTAAAGATTTATAAAGTTTCTTATTTCCAACTTCAAAAATGGAAAGCCATAGCAATGACAAAGTTGGTTTATAATCTTTGTAAAAATTCTTGAAGATAAAATTACTTGCTTAACAGTGCTGCTTTGTATGGTGGCATTAGTATCAAGCCTTTAAAGGAACATTTTATGTTATGAATTAGTTGGCAATGCTCCCAGAATAAACAGTGGGACAAAAGTTACACTGTTAACCTCTTGGTTTCTAAACTAAGTGAATATAGATATAACCATCTAATACAGCAAAGTATAGGAATTTTTTGTTTCCAAAACCAGCTTTCCTATATCTCCATAAAAGAATGAACTTTTCCAAATTTGTTCATTTTGCTTATTTTTTTAAGCCCATAAAATGATTCTTGTCTAGGGTTTATGGTAGCTGTCTACAAGGTTTATTTTGAAGCAAACATTTGGTTTAAGGAGGCTGATAAACGTTTTTTTTTCCTGAGGAGAAACCAAATTTTCATTTGTGATCAATTTTTAATATTACTGTTCTCTTTTTATTTAGAGAGTGGTACCTGAATGGAGACTATTTAGTTTTGCTGGTATCAGTGGTGCTTATTCTTCCATTGTCATTGTTGAGAAATTTAGGTAAGTATGCCTAACTTTAAACAGGACAATCATTGGTTATATACATTGTTGGTTTTGGCACCTAGAAATAGCTCTATCAGTTGGAAAAGGTAATGAGGGATTCCCAGGAAAGCCCAGCATCTGTCCAGGGATCATAGCATATTAAAGATCAAGATTAGACTATTTCTGGGGCTTTGAAAGATTAGGGCTACTACTGGTAAGTGTTTTATAATAAGTAAAAGAGAGGGCTTGTCTGAAGCTAATTTCCCTCTCCATGCCTTTACAGGATATCTAGGATATACAAGTGGCTTCTCCTTACTGTGTATGGTGTTCTTTCTGATTGTGGTAGGTATAATTTCATTTATGTATCATTTATGGTATCACTTTTCAGATGGGACTGTTTTATGTTTTGTCACAATATATATAGAATAATAAAAATATAAAACTTTATTTTTAGGTTATATGCAAGAAATTTCAAATTTCTTGTCTTAATTTAGAAGCTACATTGAATAAGACAATAAATAGCACAGTAGTGTCACCGTATCCGTCTCCATCAGAAACCTCACATAACATGACGAATGATGATTTCTGTGAACCACGGTACTTTATTTTCAACTCACAGGTAATTTTCTATAAATTTTTCTTTTTTAAAAGCCTGAATATATAGTCAAGAGAGAAATGAAATCGTTTGACTGAAAATATCTTAATCAGAAGAATAAACAAGGTTGTATAATTTAAATAATGATTAGATGAACTAGTCAGTCATGGAGAATTCTATGAAAAGCATTGGGTTTTTTTACCAGATTTAAAAAAAAATTCAGAGCAACAAAGGTCACTGAAAAGAATAGAATGATTAGATTGTCTTCTCTAGTCAAAAAAAAATGAAAGGATAAGAAGTGTTTCGTAAATAATAAAAAAAATGAGCTTTTTAACATCCTCATTATGTTCAGTCCTCTTAAATTTGCTTTTCAGACTGTCTATGCTGTGCCAATTCTGACATTTTCATTTGTCTGCCATCCTGCCATTCTTCCTATTTATGAAGAGCTGAAGGGGTAAGCATTTTATGTGTTTGATACCGATTTGTACACACAAAAGTGGAAAAATGAGAAAAGGTAGCATACTGTGCATTTTTATTGCTAAAGATCTATCTGCATGTTTCCTTCCAATTAAATAGCCGAAGTCGTAGAAGAATGATGAATGTGTCCAAGATTTCCTTTTTTGCCATGTTTCTCATGTACCTGCTTGCCGCCATCTTTGGATACTTGACATTTTACGGTAAATAATGTCCAGTTTACGATTAAAAAATCATCGATTAGTTAACAAACAATGAAATTGATCCATATTTATACCTCAGCATCAAAGAATATAACATTTCAAAGTGCCCCACCCCAAAGAGAAGTAAATTTTAAAGCTAAGAATTTACATTATTGGATCTACCATAGAACAATAAAATTCTTCTCAGAAGAAACCTTAGAGATGTCTAATCCAAACCCTAATTTCCCTGCATAATGCATGAATGTAATGAAAGTCTCCAGTAAGCTCCCTCCTACTCCACTAGATGGAGTGCACCCTCAACCCCCCCCCACTAATTACCCAGTGAATCAACTCATTCCATTTTTTGATAGTTAATTATTACTTTCTTATATTGCACTAAAATTAGGGAGGGGCCTACATGTAAACCCTTTCTCATGAACATAGAACAAATCTAATCCTATTAATTACATGCCATTTTTCTAATATTTGAAGGCTGCCATAGCACATGTCTAAAATAGGTTTTTTTTTCTTTTCTCTAGGGTAATATAATTTATCCTGCAATTTAGATCCTACAAATTTAATGTATTATCCATTTGCTAATACCCAAATTAATAGAATTCCGTTTTAAGGGATTTCCCCCCTGCTTAGCTATCCTTTCCCCAACCACTCCCCCCCCCCCCAAAGAAGGTATTTTAAGCCAAGTATTAAGATTTAGCCCCTTGGCTCCTGTTGTTTTTAATGGAATTCATGTGGCTAAATCTACACTTCATTCTTTGAAAATATGCCACTTAATGTTTTTTTAATTGTATTAACTACATAATTCCAAATTAATCTTATTGGCATCTTACAGCCCTGTTTTGTGAGTAGCTACCAACTTTTGGGCCAAATATTGCTCAGTTACTTGTCCACAGATCCTGTTGAAGTCATTTCGAGCATCTAATGGACACAATTTATCCCTTTGAAAACACATTGTGACCTCAGTTTCTTTAATCTTCCTTATAGGACATGTTGAACCGGAACTGCTTCATACTTATTCTGCTGTCCTGGGTGCTGATATTCTTCTTCTCATTGTCCGTTTGGCAGTATTGATGGCTGTTACACTGACGGTACCTGTAGTGATTTTCCCAGTAAGTATTGTCAAATCTAATATCATCTTGAATCTTTTTTTTTTTTTTGGTTTTTGCAAGGCAGTGGGGTAAAGTCACGAATTTTTTTTTTAATGTGAACTTGAGCTTTTTGGTGTGATTTTCTCCCTTTTTAACACTGTTAGATGTTCCCAAATGTTTGCTATTTTGCTTTTCAAAGAAAAACTTTTTTAAAAAACCAAAATTTTAAAGTTCTTCTCAGCCTGATGCATATTTGTATAATCAAAAGTATGCAACCTACTCAAATTTCCAGGGGAACAAAAGGGGGGAAAAAATTCACATTAGAAAATTAGAAAATATTTGTAGTTTGCCTGTTAATCATCGATTTATTTTATTTTTTCTACTAGTGTATTAATATTTCTATTAATTCTTTTTCCTTTCCTTCATAGATCCGGAGTTCACTCATTCAGTTGTTGTGCCCAGCAAAGGATTTCAGCTGGTGGCGTCATAGTTTTATTACTGTCTCCATCTTGGGATTTACCAATTTGCTTGTCATCTTTGTCCCAACTATTAGAGATATCTTTGGTTTCATTGGTAAGTTTTGAATTAAAATCAGTTCTACATTGTTTAGTTACCAGAAAGTGTGATTTTTTTGACATGCTAATATTTATTCAAACTTTGTTTTTGTAAATAGGTGCCTCTGCTGCTGCCATGTTGATTTTTATTCTGCCTTCTACTTTCTATATCAAACTAGTAAAGAAAGAATCGATGAAATCTGTGCAGAAGATTGGGGTGAGTGGGGGAAAAAATCTATAACTATAGCAACAATTAATAATTTGCCCAATGCTGGTTATTTATAGCCAGACTTATTGCTCCAGAAGAAAATGAAGCTATTTTATGTAATATTAACTTAATTTGATTGTAACTAGTTTAATAGAAAAGCCTAAATGTATGCTTCTCTTATATTCCGTCTAGGTAAAATAATTGGTTGATTGGTTTGCATCCTGTAGACTAGTCATAATCTAAGATAGTTGACAGAAATTGTTTTTATAAAAGAATGAATGAATGTATTAGTAATTATAAAGAATGGTTACGATAAAGTGATTTTAAAAGTGAGTATGTGACATGGGTAGATGAAGAGACTTTTTTTTACACTTAGTATGTAGGTGCTCTGAATAATTTCCTTGCCACATAGAATGTAGTTTAGTTTTTGTTTTTCAGAATTCCTTTATCTGTTCTGTAGATTATTGTTGCCATCCAAAGAATGATATATATTGGCAATTCAAAGTTTATATGATGATCAGATATCTAGCTCTTAAGGCCTCCTGAATATGTTTAATTAGTTAATACTTTATGATATTGTAGAAAATTGTAGAAATGTTTCTAGCCATGATACAAAATCCTTTCTAGTTGATTTCATTTGATAGTCTTTCCAAATTTACTGACCAGTTTTTCAATTGTGTTCCTTTATTCTAGGCTGTATTCTTCTTGCTAAGTGGCATTGTCGTAATGATTGGAAGTATGACTTTGATTATTCTTGATTGGATCCACAATGCCTCTTCAGATGGCCATTAGCTGTCATAACGGCAAACTCGAATACCAGTCAACTCTCTACTAAAATGGAACTTCACTTATGTTTGCAGTTTCACTTCCTTTTGCAATGCAGATTTTTTGCTGGTTCTTTCCTGTGCAGAATTTACGAACTCTAAAAGAAGCTGTTCTGCCTGAAAAAAATGGAAATTAGCAACAAACCACATGAGTCTCCTGCTCAAGGAAGTGACAATTTTATTCCATTCCAGAGAATGGACAACTTTAACTTTTATCAAGCCACATGTTTGGCTTTTTTTCATTGTTTAACTTGGATATTTTATGATTTTACTTGAATGTGCCTAATGGAACCATTTGATGTAAGAAATAATTATTAATTTGCAGTGAAGTGTTGAAATAACCATTAGAGAGAACACTATTATTTTTTGTACCAAAAAAATTACAAAGACTTCAAAAGCACTATTTTACTTTTAAGAAATTGCTTTTTTGAACTTTATCCAGATAAGGTCAATAGACCAAATAAAAATATTTCATTAGTGTTTAAAACTATTAGTATTATGAATTAACTTGCCTTTTTATAGGCATGATAAGCCAAATACTTTTTTTATCCAAACAAGTAATTTTTAAAGAAAATTATACATTCAAACCAATGTGAGCAAAAATATATCATTGACTAGAAACAGATTTCATTCAAATCTCCATTAATTAAAAGGTATAAAACATTTAATTGATATTCTATCCCAAATCAGATAATATTAAGTCTATTTTTTTTGTGTTCCTTCTTCCTGTATCCCCCTAAAATTACCTGGTTGATTCAAATTACAAAATTTTTAAAGACTGCTACCAATTAAAATGGAAGATGATGAAACAAATATTTCTATGGTAAATAATTAATATATAGAACTTGAGGTACCAAATAGTGCAATTGGATAAAACAGGGTTTATTCAGTTGCACCACCTATTTCTAGAGTTAAGTTGACAGTTATGGTTAAGATTTTTAGTCAGCTGAAAATTCATTTGCTCTTTTGCAAATGACTAATAGCAGTGGATGACTAGGATCTGCTTGCTGTTGATGTTAACCATTCAATTCAGAAACTTCTGAACTAACAGGATTTCTCATTATTTTATCCACTATTTGAAGTGTGAATTACTTGATTAATAACTGATTAGTTCTGTTCTTGTCTTAGCTACACTAGAGGCCTAATACATGGGTTATAAATACAGTATTTGGTTTATGATACAAGTTCTCTGTACAGGCAATTAGGATATTCATGCAGTGATGCTTCTTTAAACTCATATGCACTGAATTGTCATCTCATACTTTTTCACTTTAGAATTGTTTATGTTTGATCAATGACTAAAGAAACTAGTGCAATGTGAGCGTTAAGAAGCTCTTTTGGTTCTGCATGTTCAACTTGTTTCATTTTGATCCCAGTTAAGAGAAAAATGTGAATTTAAACCTGGCTTCTAAGAGAGCATTTATGGTGTGTTAAGATTTATGGTGAATATGTTATCAAACAATTGTGGTACTATACTTACTTATTTGGCATAATGTCTAGAAACCTGAATTTACATAATTCCATTAGTGTTTGGGAGAAGCAAATGTTGGAATTTTATCTGACTCAAAAATTTTCTCTTGAACTCAACTATGTTCAGTTCTAGGAAAGAATCAGAATTTGGCATATGTGATTTATGTCATTCAGCATTCTTACATACTCGATGTGACTGGTAATATTTTGGACCACGAACATCTATAATTTATAGATTTCATGCAACTGGAAGATAACCAGTAGAGATATATGGAATGAGACCAATGGTTAATTTTGTATTTAAAATTATTAGGTACAATCTAGAAAATATGCACTGTGTTGTTTTAAACATTTTTGAGTGATCCATCAAACTATGGTTTTCAGAGCCCAGCTCTGGTTTAAACCAAGAATTGTCATTCTTCCTTGAGCTCTTGGAAATTGCAAAATTAGCACCTGAAAACTGTAGGGAAATGCCATGTGAAGATTTTTTTTTTTTTTACATATCTCATTCTTAAATGGATGGGATAATTTTAGTGTTTTTTCCCCAGCAAAGTCAGGAAAAAAAAGAACAATTCCTTGGTCAGGAGGATATCAGAAGTCTCCTCCATCATTTTTGGCTGTTACCACTTGGCTAGGCTGTACTACAATGCATGATTTTTCCTACAAGTTAACCTGTCTGCCTTGAGGTTCCTAAACATATCCTCATTAATGAACAATCTTCAGTATTAAACCACTGTCTTGTCACCTTGTTTTTACATTACAGTCTTCCACGGATATTTCAGTCATAACTGTAATATAATTTATAGAACAACATTAATCCATTAAAGCTAACCTATTTTTCAATATTTATGATACTCTGTACATATATCATGTGTCAGTATATATTTGTAAATAGGTTGTATATAATACAGGTTTGGGTATTGGGGTTAAATGTACATAGTCTTCTTAGTTTATTACTTCTTTATGATGGTATGTCTCTGTATTGTCCCCCTAAAATTTTCCATATGGACAATTAACAATGAAATGAGCTGCAAGTTGTATAAGAACACATACTAAAATTTAAATTGTATTTGCAATAAACAAGCCTCTTTTAAATCAGAAACCTTTAAGAAATCAAAATATAGCAGATTAATTTTTGTTTCATGGAGGTTTTTTAAAAAATGCAATAGTTATAAATGTGATCTGTTTTAAAAGGCCTTCCTACACAGGTGTTAAAAATATGTACATACTGTAAATACTCACACAATGTAAGGTCCAACAATGGTTTGTTGGCAAAAGAGTGCTTCACCGTTTCAATGAAACATTGTATGTTTTAAATAAACTAAAATAAATATGTGCTTAATCTATAAATGCTTTTTTTTATTAGAAATGTGATTTCCAGAATGTAATTGTTAGTAATTAGAGTAACTAACTTGGAAGGGTAAATTTTTTTTTAATTTAGTTTTTATTGATTCCTTTTTATTTTAATTTCCAAATTCTTCCTTCCCTTCCCCTTTTCCATCACTTTTTGTTCAGTTGTTTCAAACATCTTTGACTCTTTTTTTACCTCTTTTTGGGATTTAAACAGACTAAAAAGATAGGAAATAAGTGAAATATTGTGACAATTTCTGGGAGAAGAAAGATCTTCCTGGTCTTCCTCCACCTGTAGACCCATCCATAGGTAATTCTTACCATTGAAGATGAAAACCAAGTACTAAATATCAAGATGAATATATATCAGATTTATGACCTTTCAAGCCAATGGATTAATCTCTCTTTGCAAATTAGGGACAGCAAGGTAGAGCAGTAGATAAGAGGACTGGGTCTGGAGTGAGATTCTCATTTTCTTGACTTCAGATCTGGCCTCAGACACCAGATCCTAGTCAAGTCATTTAACTCCGTTTGCTGCAGATCTTCATCTTTAAAATGAGTTGGAAAAGGAAATGGCAAATCACTCTTAGTGTCTTTGCCCAAAAAAACTCCAAATGGAGTCAGAGTGTGGATGCAATTGAAACAACAGAGAAACTCCACAATCCTCCACTACATACATATATGCAAATATTTGGCAGCTAAACTAGGTAAAGGACTCATTCACGTTACTGTATCTACCCAGCCACCTTAAAATTGAAATGAAATAAACTATCCAACATATAAAAAGGTTTCTCAACAATAACATAAAGTAATTTTCAGAAAGGGAATAGGCTAATTGATGTAAACAGACTTGCCCCCAAATGGAAATGCATCTTGTCAGAAAGGTGTATTGACTCCTTTGGCAATGAGTCTGAGGGGAGCATTCTTGGGCTGGCCTTTTAATGCCCTATATGAACAAGAAGCACTTCAGTTCCTGGACCAGTTGGGTCTCAAAGCAAGTTCCCTTTGAGGAGAAAAGGAACAGCTCCTATCTCAGTCATTGGGAAAACCTGATTTGAGAGATGCAAAAAGAGGCAGCACTATAGGAGGGGCTTTTTGCTGGTAAAAGGGAAAAGGAAACAATGTGATGGTCGCCTGAAGGAGTGCAATGGAAGAGAAATGTAGAAAAAAGTTGCTCAAGGGATGGAGAGATAAAGTGAGGGTTCGTTTGGCTTTAGATTTGGGTTTTCTTCTCTTTGAGATCGATCGAGGGGAGATAGCCATGTTTGAAGGCAATGGAGAATTAGACAGAAAACAGTGAAACACTAAAGATTAGAGAGAGTCATTAAGCATTTAGAATGTTCCAGGGACTAGGGATACAAAGACAGGCAAAAGATATTCCCAGCCCTTAAAAAAACTTAGATCTAATGAGAAGACAAGAAGCAAATAGGAAATAACAGAAGAAAGGCATTAGAATTGCAAAGGACTGGCACAGTATTCCTTTAAAAGATTGAGATTTAGTTGGGACTCTAAAAGAAGGCAAGGGCATCAAAAGATGGAGTTGAAGTGGGAGAACATTCCAGACATGAGATACAGCCAGTAAAAATGACTGAAGCTGAGAGGGCATGTGTTGTTTGTGAAACAACTGAAAAAGCTAGTGTCATTTGGTCAAAGGGTATGTGGCAGGGAGTAAGGTATAAGAGGCCTGGAATGGTTGATGGGAAAGGGCTAGAGTATGAAGGACTTTGAAGACAAATCAAAAGCCAAAAAAAGCGTTTTCTATTTGATCCTAGAAGTGGTAGCCTCTGGAGTTTATTGAGTATTGGAGGAAGGGATGAGTAGGTGGTGTATGTGTGTGTGTGTGTGTGTGTGTGATATAAGTCAGTTCTATACTTTAAGAAAATCACTGGTGCTGCATGGAGAATGGATTGGAATGGTAGGATGAGAAGAGAATTGAGTCAGACCAAACAGGCTATATCACTAGTCCAGGAGAGAGGAGAAGGGAGTATATTTCAGAGATATTACAAAGATAAAATGAGGGGTGGCTAGGTGGCGCAGTGGATAAAGCACTGGCCCTGGAGTCAGGAGTACCTGGGTTCAAATGCCGTCTCAGACACTTAATAATTACCTAGCTGTGTGGCCTTGGGCAAGCTACTTAACCCCATTGCCTTGCAAAAAAAAAAAAAAGATAAAATGAACAGGCCTTGGCAATAGATTGGATTTTGGGGGTAAGAAATGATGAGGGATTCAGGATGACAGTGAAGTTGAGTTGAGGGATTGGGGTGGTGTTGCCCTCTGAAGTAAAAGAGAAGGTGGGGCAGAAGGAATTTTTAGGGGAAAGAAAGAGATAATGTTTCAGATGTTTACTGGACATCCAGTTTAAGATGTCTGAAAGACGGTTGAAGATTTAAGATTGGAGGTCAGCAGAAAGGTTGGGGCAGGATTGGTGGATTTGAGAATCATCAGTGAATAAGGAGGGTAACTTGGGAGTTGGTGAGATAACCAAAAGAGTAGTGGAGAGAGGGAGAAGGCTTAGGACAGAACCTGGAGGGACCTCTCAGGTAAGAGGGCATGATCTGGATAGTCCAGATGATCCATGTTCCAGCAAAGGAGACTAGAGAGGAGCAGTCAGATAGGTAGGAGGAGTCAGAAGAGAGTGGCACCCCAAAACCTAGAGAGGACCACAGTGTCCAAATTGTAGAAAAGCTGAGAATGAGGACTGAGAAATTAAGAGATCATTGGTTACTTTGGAGAGAGTCGTTTTGGAAGAATGATAAAGCCAGCAGTCAGATTGTAAGTACTTAAGAAGTGAGTGGAGAGAAAGTAGAGGCTTCTATTTTGAGGGTATTTTTTTAGTATATATCTATATCTATATCTATCTATCTATCTATATATATATATATATGGCACAAGATTATATGATAGATAAAATAAAAGGGTTTTTTGAGGTTGGGGAAACAAAGTATTTGAATGTTTTTGCAGGCACTAGAGAAGACATTAGACAGGGAGATATTAAAAATAAGTATTAACAAAGGAATGATAGAAGGGGCAATCTCCTCATGAAGAAAGGAAGAACCAGGATTACTTGTACATGTAGAGGAGTTAACCTTTTAAGGAGAAAGGTCATCTCTTCACATAATGCAGGGATAAAGGAGGAGATAATAGGGGAATAGGATAAAAGATGAGCTCAAATGGCCTCATTTTTTTTTTCATTGAAATATTAAGTAAAGGAGGGAAGCCATGGTAGGTTTCAGGAGGAATGAAAAGGTTTGAAAAAGCTGTTATAGTGAGTAGGTCAAAAGACTCTTACATGTTACTTGCCTACCTGCATGTTACCACCACTATTGTTCTATCTGTGGGATCCCCATGAAGAAGGGTAAGAAAAGTGATACCAGATCTTTGTTTCTTTAGAGGCCTCTGATGAGAGAATCTCTCCTCCAGTCTGCATAATAAGGAAATCTCTAACTCCATAGGGAGACTCAGGATTGTCATCAAGGCAGTTAAGGAATCTGTTTTCTTCTAGGTACATTGACATTCACCAAAGTTGGGAAGAGTTTAATATCTACCATGTATATAGAAAGCAAAGCATTTCCAAAAAATTCTATCCTCAGGGTCTCACAGGCCTTTTGTGTATATATGAAACATTCCTCAGTAAAGAGCTGTTAGTTGAGATGATCTGATCCAGGGTGTGTGGAATTGGGGGGGGTGGAGAGGAGGATGAGGTAAAGGAGGAATTGATCTTGAGATTCAAGTGACTCCACTCAGGGGAAGAGAAAAATCATACTAGATACTTTCTTGGGAGCTGTATCCCAAAACTCTCAGAACTGGAGAGTGTTCCACTTCCTTGGATAGTGGTGATGTGCTAATGATACAACTTCTAGCAAATAGAACACTCAATTCCTATAATGAGGCATAAAAACAAAACTATTAATTCAAGTGGCATATTTGCAACTGTCTGAGGATAGCCTGAGGAGGGGGAAAACTAAGATGTCAGTAACATCCAATTTCAGTGCTCCTTCACAGTGAAGTATCTATCTGTTGAAAGGCAATCTTGCAGAAAGGAGGATATATGTTCTAAGAGAGATTGCCACATCCCAAGTAATATCTCTCCAGTAAAGGCAATGTAATCAACTTGCCGGTTGAAGGCATATTAGATACCATATGGGATTGTGACATTGATAGAACTTTTGGAAGTGGGCTACTCTAGTTTCACCATAACATGGCATTATGTCACCCATGCCCAATTGACTGCCCAAGTTTTGCCATTCTCAAACACAAACAACCCAATTTGTTCAGATGCTGACATATTTGGTGGATGCTGACAAGCTTCACAAAAAAAACTGCATTTGGAGGCATCAACAAAATTTCTTCATTGGTACTAACACCAAAGAACTCATCCAATCCTATTCTCTCCAAAGTACAAACCTTGGAGAAATTTCTGTTTTGTGAGACGAGGAATCATCATGTAATAAAAGGACTATTGCTGAAGTAAGGGCATAGTTTTTAATTTTGGATAACATTAATCTATAATGTACCAAATCAGCACAACTGTGATACTGTCTCTAATTCTTCATTAATTCCTGAGTAGGAGAGGGATCAGTGTTGACTCTGCTCCTCAGTATAGATGAAAATATCTACATATGTATCCCTTATAGAGGATATAGGATCACTAGGTGATAGGGTGTGGTCCCTGAAATCAGGAAGATTTATCTTCCAGGATTCAAATCTAGCCTCAGATTTCTATTAGTTGTGTGACCCTGGAGGCTCAATCTTGTTTTAATTTTCTCATCTATAAAATGAACTGGAGAAGGAAATGGCAAATCACTCCAGGATCTTTGCCAAGAAAATCCCAAATGAGTTCAACAAAGAGTTGGATGTGACTAAAATACCTGAATGACAATCCCTTTAAGGCTCTCAAGGGCCCAGAGCTCAGGCCTCTGCAAGGATTTACCAAACCATCTTTCATCCTATAGATGCTAAAGTCCAATAATATACCTCTCAGAAAGAGTGGTGCTGTCTGAAATCAGGAGTTAGGTAAAGGTGCAATAGCATAGTTGAAGTAGTAGAGCATGCAAGCTGTCCTAAAGGTTTGATGGAGTCACAATCTGTTTACTAAAGTTATTAACACTGAAAGTTATGAACATTGGCCATGGAGCTATGTCTCTCATACTCATTTTATCTACTAACCCTCACTAGGATACAACTTACCCCAAATGATAGAGCAGCTCTGGGTATGCTCTACATTACAGTTCTATAATAAACTTTCATTCCTCCCATCCCAAACTCCTTCCCCCCTTTACTCTCCCCCCCCATTCTCTTTCCCCACACACTGGTCTTTAGGACCAGTTACTAAACTTCATCCTAGGCAAGGTTCCTCTTTGCCAGTCCCAGATTATCCCTTTGTCTCCATCGTGCAACAATTTCTTCTTGGAAGAAATTTTCACCCTGCCTAAATTGTTGTTACAGCATACTAATGTGCCAGGACTCCTCCCTCCTTTCTCAAGGTCATTTGCTGGTTTTCACTGTCTTCTTCTCCTTCACAACTTCTGCTTTTATACTAGGAGACAATATTTCCATTGATGCTGTTCCCTCAAATTCTTTAGCCTCCCAGTTCTTCTCAACCTCCTTAAATCTCATGTCCTATTCCATTCACATACCTCAGTCACACATATGCAGTTCACACCTTGGATCTCACCATTACTCATAAGCTTCTACTTCTTTAATTAGAAATTCTGATACTTTTGTCCACAACCTCCTAACTTTCTTCCTTATACTTCCCCTATACTTCCTCTGCCCTCTCCCCTCTCTCTTAACCTTTGAGAAAAACACGGCACTCACAGTGAGTCTTGTCCAGTTCTATTTCAAAATCCCTAATTATTATCTCCCACAATTACAATTCAGGAGATGGAAGAAGAGTATATGACACTGGAGTAGTGTCTGCCCTAGAATTCACATAAGCAGAAACACCAATTATGGGCCTTAGACCTAGTGACAGCAACAGCAGCAGCAGCTTTGGGAACTCAAGATAGAAATGGCAAGGAGAATGAACAACTGGTTAGAAAGAGATTACAGAAAGTCCTTGTTTGCTTTGGGCATTGTTTGGCAACTCCATTGCCCATACCTGCATTTCCAGGTGTGATAGGATAGAGGAAACACTCATCACCATGGAGCAGAGACTTTGAAGAGCCTTATTAATAAAAAGTACTTGTGGCCACAAGCAATCAGGAACCCTTCTTTGGGTAAACAGGAGATTACAGACAAGCAAAGCAGTAACCACATCTCTTCCAGGATAATCCCACCTTGGGAGCACTGAAAATTCCAAACTCCCATAACTTTTCCTGGAAAGAATAACATAAAAAATCCTGAAACTCTGGATAGTGCCTCACCACATTGAACTTTAAGCAGAGCCCAACTTTTAACATAATATTTGAAGTCAAAAAAATAGAATGGAAAACTGAGTAAACAACAACAAAAAAGAACCTGGCTATTAAAAAGTGTTATGGGAAATTAAGATACACATTCTCAAAGGAAGACAACTATAACAAAGTCTCAAAGAAAAATGCAAATTGGACACACACTCAAAAAGATTTCCTAACTAAACTAAACTAATTCCTAACTAAATTAAAAATGATTTTAAAAACCAAGTAAGAGTAGTGAAGGAAAAATTTGGAAAAGAAATAAGTGCTATGAAAGAAAACTATGAAATGGCCATTAACAGTTCAGTAAAAAGGTATAAAAATACTACAGAAAAGAATTCCATTATAAAAACCAGAATAGATCAAATTATAAACAAGGTATAAAACTTCACTGAAGGAAAAAATTTCTTAAAAAGCCAAAATTCATTAAATGATAAAAGAGGTACAAACTTTCACTGTTAAAAATAACTGCTTAAAAAGCAGAATTGACCAAAGTAGGGGAAAAGAGGTACAGAAAGCTCATTGAAGAAAACAATTTCTTAAAAATTTGTATTGGGGGTGTGGGAACACAGGCTATTCTAATGGCACCACCACTGGGACAGTCTCAGGAGCTGGCATGCCTCCCTGAGAGATAAGGTGCACTAGAGTCCTTGGGAGCTGGTCATTCTGCCCCACAGCCCAAGGGCACAAGACACAGCTGTGTTTTACCACCTCCCCCTAACATACCCCCTTATCCTGTAATGCAAGATGCTGCACATATACCCCACTTGTTTATCCCCCCCATTACCTCATTTTCTTTGTTCCACCCTGGAAGACCTAACAGTATATATGTAGAAGCTAAGCAGTAATAAAATTGAGCTGGAGGCATAAAGAAGTGGTGGCTTGACTCCTTATTCTCAGCTCCCCTCTGGGAGGTAGGTCATTGCTGTGGGCCCCAAGGTGAAGCAATCCACAACAAGGGGGCAGCTAGGTGATGCAGTGGATAGAGCACTGGCCCTGGAGTCAGGAGTAACTGAGTTCAAATCTGGCCTCAGACACTTAATAATTACCTAGCTGTGTGGACTTGGGCAAGCCACTTAACCCCATTGCCTTGCAAAAAAAAAAAAAACTAAAAAAATTTGTATTAGGCAAGTGGAAGCTAATGACTCTAATAGACATCAATAATAAAACAAAACCAAAAGAATAAAAAATATAATAAAATGTGAAGCATCTTATTGAAAAAACTGACCTAGAAAATACATTGAGGAGAGATAGTTTTAGAATTATTGAACTACAGAGAGCTAGAACAACCCTGGGAGACCTGTAATAGATTATACCATTCACATCCAGGTGCAGTAAAAAACAACTACAGAATCTGAATGAACACTTATGTTCACTTTTTAAAAATTTCTCTAAATTTCACTTATATTTTTTCTTCTTATTTAAAAATTTCTTTTATGTTTTTCCTTCCTATACCAAAGTTTTCTTTTCCTTAAATCCTAATTCTTCAAATATAAAATAAGTAATATGTAAGCATGTTTAACACAAATGTACATGTACAATGTTCATTATACTGTTTGTTGCTGAGGTGAGAAAGGTGGGAAGGGAGGGTGGAAGAAAATTGTGTAACATAAATATGTATGTGGATGAATGCTGAAAAATTTTCATGACATGTAATTCAAAAAATAAAATATCAATTGAAAAAAGAATTATTGAACTAGCTGAGAGTTATGTTGGGGGAAAAAAGTCTAGATTTCATAGCTCAAGAAATTAAGATCAAGGAAAGGATCAGGAACAGCTAGAAAGAGATCATTCAAATACTATAGGAGTTGTAGTCAGTCTCATACAAGAACAGTCTGAAAGAGATCAAATACTATAGGCCCAAGGTCAATCTCACACAAGACTTACCAGCTGCCATATTAAAGAAATGGAGGCTTGGAATATTATATTCTAGATGAGAAGGAGCTAGGATTATTACCAAGAATAATCTACCCAGAAAAAATAAATATAATCCTTCAAAGTAAAAAATTGATGTTTAATGAAATAGAATTTTCAAACATTCCTGATGAGAAGATGAATCTAAAATTTGACATTCAAATACAAGACTTGAGAGAAGCATAAAAGGACTTTCATAAGGTTAAGCTGTTTACATTATTTGGGCAAGTTAGAAATCTACTTAGAGATGATTTCCAATGCCAAGATATCTCTGAAGCTCTCACAAATTCCCCTCTAAACCACTAGAAAACTGTCTCAGAATTGATCTCAAAGCAAGGAAGCAACTTATCTGCATGGAAGAAAAGGTCTGTCTTGCTGGGGGGTGGGGAAGGGGAGAGTCAGTGATCACCTCCCAGCAGGGGGTTGTAGCAAGGTGCCAAGCCTGGGGCAATCCACCAATGAGGAGGGCCCTGCTCTCCTGCAAAGCAGCAGCCCCCTGGGCCAGTGAGCAGTCTGTGAAGCACAAGGTCTCACCGAAGTCCCTCCATTCCCAACAGAAGCCGCCACTGTGGCCTTGACCTCATTGCTGACCAGTAAGGAAGCCCTACCTTGGGGCTGGTTAATAACAAAGAATTATCAGCAAAGACCCTGTTCTCATAGCAACTCAGTGGCAGGACCCAACCTCATCTACAAAATGACTCTTCCATGACTTGCTAGCCAGAGGTTCAATTTCTATAGCAATTCAGCAAACCCTGGGGAAGACTAGCATCTAAACCCCATACCCAGGGGAAGCCAATGAAGGGAAGCTCATTTTCCAGTTCAAGCCAGAAAGGAAACCTCAAGCAGCTAAGCCCTGAAGCCCAGTGAAAACCAGCAATAAGACCCAGAGCCCTAGCACAAAAAGTTTGAGACAGTCTAAGACCAGAGTCTCACTCTGGCATCAGTTACAAAAATAGCAGTGAAAATGAGCAAACAAACAAAAAACAGTTTAACACTATAAAACGTTACTATGGTGATAAGGAGGATCAAGGCATAAACTTAGGATTGTGGAGTGCTTAGAGCTTCTCGAACCATTACCAGTTGTCATGACCCTGTTTTGTTACTGGACTGTGATGTCTCTGGAAGAGAGCATTGATGACTTCATACAACTCTCCCTCACTTAAATCCAGTTTACACATGAAGCAAAAGACATCATCCATAGCATTTTATCATTTTTAACTATCTCAAAGTCCTAATGATTGAGGCCATAGAATTGACTTTTTAAAAATTTTTACATTTTACTTTTTTTAATTTTAGAATGTTTTTTCTTATTCTTGCTTCCCTGCCCTCACCCCCATAGAATTCAGTCTGATAGTCTTTCCGTTGTTTCCATGCTACACAATGACCAAAATTGAATGTCTTGAAGGAGAAATCAAATCCTCGAGGAAAAAATGAAATTTAAGAGATAGAGAAATTATATAATAGCATAACATTTTTTAAATTAAAGGTAATAGGGGTGGCTAGGTGGCATAGTGGATAGGGCATTGGCCCTGGAGTCAGGAGTACCTGAGTTCAAATTTGGTCTCAAACACTTAATAATTACCTAGCTGTGTAGCCTTGGGCAAGCCACTTAACCCCATTGCCTTACAAAAAAAAAAAAAAAACTAAAAAAAATTAAAGGTAATAGTCTTTGGTCTTTGTTTAAACTCCACAATTCTTTCTATGGATACAGATGGTATTTTCCATTGCAGGTGCCCTAAAATTGTCCCTGATTGTTGTACTGATAAAATGAGCAAGTCCACTAAGATTGACCATCAACCCCATATTGTTAGGGTGTACAGTGTTCTTCTGGTTCTGCTCATCTCGCTCAGCATCAGTTCATGCAAATCCTTCCAGGCTTCTCTGCATTCTCATCCTTCCTGTTTGCTAATAGAACAATAGTGTTCATAGAGATGACTTTTCATTGGAAGCAGCAGTGGGATTCAGCAGCCCCTTGGGGGTCAGAGCAGTCTTTTAAAGTTCACACAACTCATCTCTGGTGTGAGGAAGGGGCTAGAAAAGGTGCCCTAAAAATTGTTTGCTCATCCAAACATGGCCTGATAATGGAAAATCCCACACTGTGATCAAAAAATGAAAAAAAATACAAAAACTTCTTCAAAGATGATTCTACTCACCATCAGTACATGAAATGTGCACACACTCATAGATAACACAAGATCCAGCAGATCTGAAATAACTCTTGTAACACAATTATAAATCACCCTTCACCCAAATAAAGCCAGATCTAAATAACTGGGAAAATGTCAAATTAGGTTGAGCTAATATAATAAAAATTCTACCCAAATTAAATTGCTTATTCAGTGACATACCAATCAAACTACCAAATAATACTTTGCTGAGCTAGAAAAAAATAATAACAAAATTTATCTGGAGCAACAAAAGAGCAAGAATAGTGGGAACTGATGAAAAAAAACTGTAAAGGAAGGTGATCTAGCTCTACCGGATTTAAAACTTAAAAAAAAAGTTACCATAGATAATGAAATTATATCAATACTAAACATATGCACCAAGTAATATAGCATCTAAAGTTTTAAAGAAGTTAAATGATTTATCGGAGTAAATAGATAGTAAAACTATACTAGTGGGGGATCTCAACTTTCCCCTCTCAGAACTAGATTAAACCCAACCAAAAAATAAAGAAGTAAAAGAGCTGAATAAATGCTGGAAAATTAGATATGAAGGTCTCTGGAGATAATGGAATGGAAATAGAAATGAATATATCTTTTTTTTTTTAGCAGTACATAGAACCTACACAAAAGTGTATTGGGTTTTTTTTGTTAGTTTGTAGGTTTGTAGGTTTTTGCAAGGCAATGGGGTTAAGTGGCTTGCCCAAGGCCACACAGCTAGGTTATTATTAAATGTTTGAGGCCAGATTTGAACTCAGGTACTCCTGACTCCAGGGCCAGTGCTCTACCCATTGCACCACCTAGGCACCCCCCACAAAAGTACATTGGGACACAAAACTTCATAACCAAATGAAGAAAAGCAGAAAAAGTAAATATACCAATTCAAATCATGATACAATAAAATTATATCCAGTAGGACAATAGAAAGAGAGATTGCAATTTAATTGGAAATTAAATTATCTAATTCTAAAAATAATTGGGTGAAAGAACAAATCATAGAAGCAATCAATAATTTAATTAAAGAAAATAACAAGGAGATAAGATACCAAAATTTATGTGATGCAGTCAAAGTGGTACTGAGGAGGTTTTATATACACATACACACACACACACACACACACACATATAATCGTATATATCAATAAAATAGTGAATATATCAGTAAAATAGTGAAAAGGGAGATCAATGAATAAGGCATACAACTAAAAAAAGATTAGAAAAAGAACAAATTAAAAATCCCCAATTAAATACCTAATTGGAAATCTGGAAAATCCAAGGAGAGATTAATAAAATTGAAAATAAGAAAACCATTGAACTAATAATAAGACTAGAATTTGATAATACGATAAAATGAATAAAAAGAAAAATCATTAGTTAATTTGATTAAAAAAGGAAAAGAAGAATGCCAAAGTACTAGTATAAAAAATGAAAGGGGCAAGTTCACCACCAAGGAAAAGGAAAATAAGACTATTCTTAGAAGTTATTTTTCCCAATTATATTACAATAAACTTGACAATCTAAATGAAATGGATAAATATCTATAAAATGTAAATTGCTCATATTAACAGAAGAAATAAAGTACTTAAATAGTCCAGTATTAAAAAAAAGAAACTGAAGTCATCAATGAACTTCCTAAGAAAAAATTCCAAGACTAGAATGGATTTACAAGCAATTTATACTAAATGTTTAAAGAATAATGAATCCCAATATTATGTAAACTATTTTTGGTGAAGGAGTTCTACCAAATTCGTTTTATGACACAAATATGATACTGAAACTCAAATCAGGAAGATGTAAAATAAGAAAATTATAAACCAATTTCCCCATTTTTATTTTCAATTATATTTTCAATTATATATATAATTATATTTTTAAATTACATATATATAAATTATATATATTATATATATTTTTTGTTTTCCAATTATATTACATTACTTCCATTACTTACCAATCATTTTTTTAGCAAGGTTTTGAATTTTACAAATTTTTTTCTCTCTCCCTCTTCCCTTCCCCTTCCCCCAGCATAAGGCACTCCAATATAATCCTTACATTTGATACAAAAATAAAATAATAGCAAAGAGATTACAGCAATATAGCACAATGATTATATACTACAAGCAGGTGGAATTTACAACAGAAATAGAGGGCTGATTCAATTTTAGGAAAACTATCAGCATAATGCACTATATTAATAATAAAACAACAGAAATCATATGATTATCTCAATAGATGTAGAAAAAGCCTTTGTCAGAATACAGCACCCATTCCTATTAAAATAATTAGAGAACATATGCATGAATGGAACTTACTTTAAAATTATAAGTAATATTTATTTAAAATCACCAGCAAGCATTATCTGTAATGGGAATAAGGTAAAAGCCTTCCCATTTATATAATCAGGGGTGAACCAATGATGCCTGTTATCACCTTTATTATTCAATATTGTACCTCTTGTATTCAGAGTTAGCTATAGCAATGAGAAGAAAAAACTAAAAGAATTGGAATGGGCAATGAGAAAACAAAACTATCATTCTCTGCAGATGACACGATGTTATAATTAGAGAATCCTAGAGAAATAATAAAAAAAACTAGTTGAAATAATTAGCAAATTTAGCAAAATTGCAGGATACAAAATAAAGCCACATAAATTATTCACATTTCTATATATGTTACCAATGAAGTCAGTCCAGCAGCAAGAAATTCCATTTAAAACTTCTGTAGATAATATAAAATACATGAGATCTACCTGCCAAGACAAACCCAGGAACTATATAAATACAATTATAAAAAACTTTAAACACAAATATATGTCAGATCTAAACAACTGGAAATATATTAATTGCTTATGAGTAGGCTGTCAGTATAATAAAAAATGACAATTCTATTTAAATTAATCTGTTCAGTGGCATATAAAGCTATCAAAAACATTTTTATATAGCTAGAAAAATCACCATTCATCTGGAAGAGCAAAAACTGAAAGGATATCAAAGAAATCAATGAAAAATGATGTGGAAGAAGATGGTCTAGCCATACCAAAACTTTTTTATAAAGTTGCAATTATCTAAGCAATTTTGTTAAGAAATAGATAGTGGCAGATCAGCGAAACAGATTAGATACAAATAAATGACCAGAGTAATCTAGTATATGATAAACCCAACTTTTTAGAACTAAAACTCATTATCCAATAAAAGCTTCTGGGAAAATGGAAAACAGTATGGCAGAAATTAGGTATGACAAAAACTAGTCAAAAACATAGTATAACAAGATAAGGTCAAAATGGGTATAGGATCTATACATAAAAGTTGATGTCATATGCAAATTAAAAGAGCATGGAATAGTTTATCTGCCTGATTTATGGATAAGGGAAGAATTTATGACCAAAGATATATCGAGGTCATTACAAAATATAGAATAGATCATTTTGATTGTATAATGAAAAATTTTTGCACAAATAAAAACAAACAATACAACCAGAATTATAAGGAAAGCAGAATATATATGGGGAACTAAGTCAAATTTAAAGGAATATAAGTCATTTCCCAGTTGATAAATGGTCAAAGGATATGAACAAGTACATTTTAGACAAATCAAACCTATATTTATATGAAAAATTATTCTAAATCAGTATTGATCAGATAAGTGCAAATTAAAGCCACTCTGAGGTATAACCTCACACCTATCAGAGTGGCTGTGACAAAAGAAGAAAATTTTGGATGTTGGAGGAGATGTGAACTGATCCAATCATTCTGGAAATTATGCCTAAAGTAGTATAAAACTGTTTATACCCTTTAATCAAGCAATAGCACCGCTAGATCTATATTCCAAAGCTTCTTTTAAAAAAGGGGCAAGGACCTATTTGAAAGAAAATATTTTAACAGTTTTTTGTTGAGACTAAGAATTGGAAATGAAAGGGATGCCTATCAACTGGGAAAAAGCTCAATAAGTTGTGGGATATGATTGTAGTAGAATAGTGTTGTGTTATAGCAATGACAAGCTGTGTGATTTCAGAAAAATCTAGAATGATTTACATGAACTGATACATAGTGAAGTGAATAGAACCAAGAGAATGTTGTATACAGTAGGAGCAATATTGCTGGATGATGAATTGTGTATGATTTATCTAGTTTCAACAATACAATGATCCAAGACCATACAAATGGACTAATGATGAAAACATGCTATCCTCCTCCAGAGAAAGAACTGATTTTGACTTAATATAGACAAGCATAATATTTTTCACTTTTATTTTTTCCTTTTGAGTATAAAATCATTAATATAAAAATGTTTTACAAACTTGTCTACATGTTAGATTCATAATTGTACATATTTATGAACCTATATCTGATTGTTTATTATTATCACTGGCTCATAATTATAAATACAGAGTGATTAAAATGACTTTTATTAACTCTCTCCTAATGAAAGAAGGCCCTGAATTATGACAATTATGACATATGTAGTTTGAAGGGCTTGTTGCTCCCCTTCAGGCCAATTATAGGCCAGGGTTACAATATACTTAATACACTCACCCTTATATGTTTTCCCTACTCTGCTCATTATATTGATGAGCACAGGGGAATGAACAGTAATGTATGAAACTCCTTGAGCAGGTGCATGTGTAAAGGACAAGGACGCTAGGTCAACTTGGAACTGGATGGGGAAGGTCTGATCTAATATTAGTTCTTGATCAGGTAAAGGTCAATTCTTTTGTCTTACATTCATATACCTGATCCCAGTCTTTGCAATGTAAACTGACAATATCCCCTTACATTTTTGTGGAAACCAAAAAACTCACATTACTTACACTTATTGGCTAAGGGGGAGGGAGTGATTGAATTGGAACTCGAAACTTTAAATAAAAACATTTTAAAAAATCTGAAGTCTACATATTTAGAGCTTCCTGAGGAAGAATGGGGGTGGTGGGTGGGGTGGACAACAGTTGAAGTTTGGACAATGCTGCTATTTCTTCTCCTTCTCCTCCTCCTTTTGTTTCTCTGCACAAATGGGATGTCATGCCCTTGTGGGTGCTTTATCCAAAGATATAATTTTTGATCACTTATGCCTCTTAAGGTATTGTGACCTAGAGGAGAATGATGTTGGTGAACAGAAAATTGGAACTTCTAAGCCATTCATTTTTTGTCAAAAAATAAATATTGCTAAATGGTATGTATATTGAAATCAAACTATCAAAGAACATGACTGGTTTCTCCTTGATGATCATTGAACCAACAGATAATTGAAGTTATAAATATTCTCTCTTTGTCAAGAGGTTCCTGGTGGCAACCTAGCTCATCCTGTTCACACTAAGGATGTATTTATATCCAACATCATGCATCCATGGAGATTGCTTGTGTTTTAAAGTGATTGGGAAGTGTGAGGGGGACTTCCAGCCAAGATGGTGGAAAAGAGCCAGGCCCTGTGCTAAGGTCTCCTGAATTTCCTTCATATATAATATGAAACAAACTGCTTAACAGAAATTCAATAAACAAAACATAGAAAAAAAAGAAGGTAGGAGAAGAATATCTACCTCAAAGTCTGTCTTTGGGGATTGTGGGTGAGCCAGGGGCAGAGAGCAGAGAGCCTGAGGGATGGGGTGAGAATAAGACTAACCTAAGATCAGTCACAGAGGTGTTGACTGTGGGAGCTTCAGTCTAAAAGTCAACTGGGGCACAGAGGCTTTGACAATAGGACTGTGGTCTGGGGAACTCTGGCAGGGTTGGAGGGTGAGTTCCAGGGTGGAGAGTTGTAGACATTGATCCACTGGGCTCCTTAGGTCTGGAGGACCTCAGACTCCATACTTTCACTTCAGCAGAGTCTTCTTCCCAGAACAAACATAGTAACAACCCCCCTACCCCCACTCCCAGGCTCAGGCATAGGCAGCAGAACTTCCTCAGCTGAATAGGGAGAATAATTGTCTTGCCCCAGGACATAGCCCACATTGTACAAGGATAAAAGTATCTAGCAGGGCCAAACTCATCCAGGTCTAGGGAAAAGGCCTCAAATCAAGGCCACAGATACTCCAGAGAAAACAATCAGTACTCCCTACTGGCCAGCCCACTTGGAGTTTTTAAACTCAGTGAGTAAAGCCTCTAGGGATCTCAGCACCAAACTTCTGTGAACCAGACCCTCTGCCAACACAAATTCTCCAGAAAATGAAGAAAGGCCAGGGGAAAGAGGGGTCCATAGAAAATTACCTAGAAAGCAATCTCCTAAATCAGAGAGATTTAGAACCTCTGAGGAGAATATGATTTGGTCTCCAGCCCAGAAAGACTTCCTTGAAGAAATAAGGAAGGACTTTAAAAATCAATTGGAAAATTTGGGAGAGAAAATTAACACCTTGCAACAAGAAAACAAATCCTTGGAAAATACAACTGGACAAATGAAAAAAGAAAATTCTCTCAAAATCTCAGTTGGTCAAATGGAAAACTCTTTCAGAAATATAATTGACCAACTGAAAAAGGAGTTGCAAAAGGTAAATGAAGAAAATTCTTCTCTATTAAAAACTCTGTGGAAATTAATGATTTCATGAGAGAACAAGATTCTGTTAAAACAAGAAAATTGAAAAATAGAAGAAAATGTAAAATATCTCATTGGCCAAACCACTGACCTCAAAAATAGAACAAGGAAAGACAACCTAAGAATCACTGGGCTTCCTTAAAATATTGAAGAGAAAAAAAAGCCTGGACTTAATATTACAAGATTTAGTGATGGAAAATTGCCCCCGACATCATGGAACCAAGGGCAAAATAGTTATTGAAAGAATACATCGGGGCGGCTAGGTGGCGTAGTGGATAAAGCACCAGCCTTGGAGTCAGGAGTACCTGGGTTCAAATCCGGTCTCAGACACTTAATAATTACCTAGCTGTGTGGCCTTGGGCAAGCCACTTAACCCTGTTTGCCTTGCAAAAAACTAAAAAAAAAAAGAATACATTGATCCCCTCAGAAGGATCCCAAAATGAAAATGCCAAGGAATATTGTGGCCAAATTCCAGAACTATCAGATAAAAGAGAAAATTCTGTAAGCAGCCAGAAAGAAAAAATTTAGATACCAATGAGTCACTGTAAGGATTACACAGGATCAGGCTGTATCAACATTAAGGGATCAAAGGACCTGGAATTCGATATTCCAAAAAGCAAGGGAGCTTGAAATGCAGCCAAGAATTCACCATCTGGAAAAACTAAACCTTCTCTTCTAGGGGAAAATATTTAACATAATAGGAGACTTCCAACTTTTCCTGATGAAAAGAGCAGAGCTTAATAGAAAATTTGGACTTCAAACAGGAGACCCAAGAGACATATGAAAAGGTAAAAAAAAGGGTAAAGAAAAAAACTGCTATCCAATAAGATGAAACTGGCTATATCCCTACCTGGGAGAAAGACTCTAATAACTCTAGAAAATTTTAACTCTATTAGAGAAAATATATTTAGCCAGAAGTATTGGACACTTGTCACTTTTCTGTGACTCAGATAGAATGATTTAAAAACAATAGCTCGTTGAAAAGGGGAACAATAAAGAGATAGAAGGATGGAGGAGATTGAATGGGGTAGATCTCATTACATAAAGAGGTACAAAGGACCTATTTCAATAGAGGGGAAGAAAGGAGATGGTGAGAACTGCCTGAATTAAGATTCTCTCATCAGATTTGGCTAAAAGTTAACATACATACATTTAAGTTAAGAAACTTATCATTCAAATATTAAAAGGGAAAAAGAGGAGGGGAGAGGAAAAGGGGAACTAACAGAAGGAAGGGAAGAAAGGGAAAAATGAAGGGAGAAAGAAAGGGGAGGGTGGTTGGATATAGGAGGGTAAACACACTGAAGGGGGTGGTATTCAGAAACAAAATACTGGGACATATGGATAAAGTGAAAGAAGGGGAAAATACAAGCAGAGTGAAAGATAGCATGGAGGGCAATAAAGAATTACTAATTATAACTTTGAATGTGAATGGGATGAACTCTCCCTTAAAATGTAAGTGAATAGTAGAGTGGATTAAAAACCAGAATCCTACAATATGCTGCTTATAAGAAACTCATTTGAAGCAAAGAGATACATATAGAGTGAAGGCAAAATGTTGGAGCCAAATATATTTTGCTTCAGCTGAAGTGAAAAAAGCAGGGGCAGCAATCCTTATCTCAGACAAAGCACCTACAAAAATAGATAGCATTAAAAGAGATAAGGAAGGAAACTATATCCTCCTAAAAGGTACCATAGAAAATAAAGCAATTTCAATACTAAATATCTATGCACCCAATGGGATAGCATCCAAATTCTTAGAGAAGTTGAAAGAGCTACAGGAAGACATAGACAGCAAAACTCTACTGGTGGGAGACCTCAACCTCCCGATCCCAGATTTAGATAAATCTAACCATAAAATAGGGAAGAAGGAAGTTAGGGAGGTAAACTGAATGTTAGAAAATCTAGACATGATAGACCTATGGGAGAAACTGAATGGGGACAGAAAGGAATAGACTTTTTTCTTTGCAGTACATGGCACACAAAAACTAACCATGTAATAGGGCATAAAAACCTAATAATCAATTGCAGAAAGGCAGAATAGTGAATACATCTTTCTCAAACCAGGGAGATATAGACCCAAAACTAATTGGAAACTAAATAACCTCATTTTAAGGAATGAGTGGATCAAGCAACAAATTATAGAAAGAATTAATTATTTCATCCTAGATAATGGCAATAATGAAACAACATACCAAAACTTTTGGGATACAGCCAAGGCAATTATCAAGGGATATATTTTAAATGCTTACATGAATAAATTAGAGAAAGAGGAAATCAATGAACTAAATAGACAACTTAAAAAAATTAGAGAAAGAACAAATTAAAATGCCCAATTAATAACAAATTGGAAATTCTAAAAATTAAAGGAGAAATTAATAAAATTGAAAGCAAGAAAACTATTGAACAAATAAAACTAAGATTTGGTTTTATGAAAGCTCTGGTTAATTTGATTTGAAAAAAGAAAGAAGAAAACCAAATTGCTAGCATCATAAATGAAAAAGGTGTACTTACCACCAATGAAGAGGAAATTAAAGAAATAATTTGGAATTATTTTGACCTACTCTATTTGATAATCTAAGTGATATAGATAAATATTTACAAAAACATAAGTTTCCCAGGTTAAATGAAGACGAAATTAAATACCTAAAGAACTATCTCAGAAAAAGAAATTCAACAAGCCATTACTGAATTTCCTAAGAAAAAATCTCCAGGGCTAGATGGATTCACAAGTGAATCCTATCAAACATTTAAGGAACAATTGGTTCTAATTCTATATAAACTCTTTGGAAAAAGAGATGAAGAAGGAACTCTGCCTAACTCTTTCTATGACAACAATATGGCTCTTGATAACTAAACCAGGAAGAGTTAAAACAGAGAAAGAAAATTATAGATATCTCCCTGTTGAATATAGATGCAAAAATCGTAAATAAAATCTTGGCAAAGCGATTACAGCAAGTTATCACTAGGATAATATATTCTGATGAAGGAGGATTTCTCCCAGGAATCCAGAGTTGGTTCAATATTAGGAAAACTGTTAGTATAATTAATTATATTAATAACAGACATATCAGAAATAATATGATTATATCAATAGATGCTGAAAAAGTTTTTGAAACATACAACACCCATTCCTACTAAAAACACTGGTAACTGTAGGAATAAATGAATTGTTTTTTAGAATGATAAGCAGTATCTATCTGAAACCATCAATAAGCATTATATGCACTGGGGATAGACTAGAGGCATTCCCAGTAAGATCAAGGGTGAAACAAGGATGCCCATTATCACTACTACTATTTAATATTGTATTAGAAATGTTAACTTCAGCAATAAGAGAAGAAAAAATTTAAAGAATTATAATTGGGAAGGAAGAGACAAAACTCTTACTCTTTGCAGATGATATACCTAGAGAATCCCAAGAAATCATCTAAAAAAACTTCTAGAAATAATTAGCAACTTTAGCAAAGTTGGAGGATATAAAATAAACCCTAATAATTTCTCAACATTTCTATATATGACTAGCAAGATGCAGCAGAAAGAGCTAGAAAGAGAAATCCCATTCAAAGTGACTTCAGATAATATAAAATACTTGGGAGTCTACCTACCAAGGCAGACTCAGAAACTTTTTGAAAACAATTACAAAACACTTCTCACACAAATAAAATCAGATCTAAATAACTGGAAAAATATCAACTGCTCCTAGATAGGTCAAGCTAATATAATAAAAATGACAATTCTACCTAAATTAAACTACTTATTTAATGCCCTATAAATCAAAATTCCAAAAAAATTCTTTAATGAGTAAGGAAAAATTGTAAGTAAATTCATATGGAGGAATAAAAAGTTGAGAATTCCCAGGGATTTAATGGAAAAAAGTGCAAAAGAAGGTTCTTTAGCCCTTCCAAATCTAAAATTATATTATAAAGCATCAGTCATCAAAACTGTCTGGTATTGGCTAAGAAATAGAGGGGGTGGATCAGTGGAATAGATAAGGCGCAATAGCAGGAAATGATTATAGTAATCTGCTGTTTGATAAACCCGATGAGTTCAGCTATTGAGATAAAAACTCTCTCTTCGATAAAAACTGTTGGGCAAATTGGAAGTTAGCATGGCAGAAACTTGGATTAGACCAACACCTCACACCCTAAACCATGATAAGATCAAAATGGATACAGGATTTAGATATAAAAATCAATATTCTAAGCAAACTAGGAGATCAAGGAATAGTTTACCTGTCAGATCTATGGAGGAAGTAATTTATGACCAAGGAAGAGATGGAGAACATCATTAAAAACAAATTAATTACTCTCTGTCAAGGAAAGGAGGTAAAAGAGAGGTTGAAAAATGTGAAATGGGGTGGCTAAGTGGTGCAGTAGATAGAGCACCGGCCCTGGAATCTGGAGTCCCTGAGTTCAAATTTGGCCTTAGACAATAATTACCTAGCTGTGTGGCCTTGGGCAAGCCACTTAACCCCATTTACCTTGCAAAAACCTTAAAAAAATGTGAAATGCAAAAACCTCACAAAAATGTTGAAAACTATCTTTACATGTAATTGGAAAACAATTGAAACAGTAGATAATTTTGATTACATTAAATTAAAAAGCTTTTGCACAGACAAAAACACTATAACCAAGATCAAAAGAACTCATCTAACCTTGGAATTATGCCCAAAGGGCATACCCTTTGATCCAGCAATACCACTACTGGTCTACACCCTGAAGAGATTATGGAAAAGAGTTAAAAACATCACTTGTACAAAAGTAAATTGGGAAACAATTTTTATAACTAGTATTTCTGACAAAGGACTCATTTCTAAAATATATAGAGAACTGAGTCAAATTTTTGTTTTTAGGTTTTTGCAAGGCAAACGGGGTTAAGTGGCTTGCCCAAGGCCACACAGCTAGTTGATTATTAAGTGTCTAAGACCGGATTTGAACCCAGGTACTCGTGACTCCAGGGCTGGTGCTACTACACCACCTAGCTTCCCCTGAGTCAAATTTTTAAGAAAACAAGCTATTCCCCAATTTACAAATGAAAAAAGGTTATGCAAAGGCAATTTACAGATGAGGAAATCAAAGCTATCCATAGTCATTTTGAAAAATTGCTCTAAATCACAATTTTTTAGAGAAATGCAAATTAAAGCATCTCTGTGCTACCACCTCACACCTCTCAGACTGGTCGATATGACCAGAAATGTACAATGATCAAATGTTGGCAAGGATGTGGGAAATCTGGGACACTAATACCTTGTTGGTGGAACTGTGAACTCATCCAACCTTTCTGGAGAGACATTTGGAATTATGCTGAAAGGGCCTACCCTTTGATCCAGCAATACCACTACTGGTCTAAACCCTGAAGAGATTATGGAAAAGAGTTAAAAACATCACTTGTACAAAAATATTCAAAGCAACCCTGTTTGTGGTGGCAAAGAATTGGAAATTGAGTGAATGTCCATCACTTGAGGAATGGCTTAATAAACTGTGGTATATGTATGTCATGAAACACTGTTGTACTATTAGAAACCATGAGGGATGTGAATTGAGGGAAGCCTGGAAGGATTTGCATGAACTGATGCTGAGTGAGATGAGCAGAACCAGAAGAACATTGTACAACCTAACAGCAACATGGGGGTGATGATCAACCTTACTGGACATGCTCATTCTATCAGTGCAACAATCAGGCACAATTCTGGGGTATCTGCAGTGGAGAATATCACCTATATCCAGACAGTTTGAACAAAGACCAAAGACTGTTATCTTATGTAATTTTGCTATCTCTTATACTTTTTTCTCCCCTTAATATGATTTCTCTCTCATCTCCTTCATCTTAGATCAGTGTATACCATGGAAACAATGTAAAGACTTAAAGACTGCCTTCTGTGGGGGGGGGGTAGGGGGAGGGAAGCAAGATTAGGGAAAAATTGTAAAATTCAAAATAAATAAACAAATGTTTAAAAAAAGAAAAAAGTGATGAGCATTAGCTTTATTTATATATGCACACATCTTAGACACCAAAAATCTTATCAGAACAATTTAAAGTATGGCCTTTTCCCCATTCAACCACTTCCTCAGTTGCCCTACTTTGTCTTTGCAAAAGATTTGAGCAGTTTGAAGCTTTGCAACCCTCGTGCTTATAGTCTTTTAGTCCCAAGCAAGTATTTCCCTTCCTTGGTGCTGCTTCTTACCTGTCTGTCACTGCTAGGATAAATTTTCCCAGAATGGAACAGGGGTTTCCAAGGACTGGAAAGAGGTTGGGGGGAGGCCTAGAGTATGCAATGTTTTGTTTTAAGTCTGTGTTACTTCCTTGGGTTTACTTGTGCAGCCCTGCTGTTGGTGTCTGGGATGAGGGAGAGGGTTACTAAGTGAGATCAGGGTCAGTGAGCGTGGGTTTTAGGTTAGTTTGTTTGGTATTTTTTTATACATTATTTTGGATTCTAGGTGCCCTAGACCATAGAGATAGTTGAAGTTCCTTTATTTTTAGAACATAATTTGTGAAGAAGTTGGAAAGGTTTAAAAGGATGTAGAGATTTAAAAAAAAAAGTCTAGTCTTTCATCTCATTGCTCACATAGCCTGCAAGTCTATAAACATGATTTTCTCATGAGATAATAATTGTATTCAGAGTGCTTGGTACATAGTGACATATAAAATTAGCTATCATCATCATCATCATCATCATCATCATTATTAATGTACCATTTCCATTTAGCAATAGAAGTATTCTGTGTCCTTTACCTTTTTGAAGATCCAGCTTATAACCCAATTCACAATTGTCAACTCTGGACAAGGACAATTATATTCTCTTTGTTATCTGTTTATTAGTAACTGGAGTCCAGAAATTGGCAAAGCAACTGATTTTCAAATGTGGCATAATCAATTGGCCACTGTAGAGTCTTGTCTCATACTTATTCTGGTTTCCTTATGGGACACCAAAAGACATTGATTTAGATTTTCCCTATTTGAAAGAATAGGTAATGAGACTAATTGGTAAATGAAAGCAATCAGGTTACCCAGATTGGGTAATTTTCATTCTAAAAAGTCCAATAAAGTCTTCCTTCCTTATATCAGAGGAGAAGCTAGAGTCAATAATTTATTTTGGACTATATCTAAAAATCTTCTGGGTTTTCTATAAAATGACTGAGAAAGTTAAAATCTGGATTTTTTTAAAAATTGATGTTTTACCACTTGTCCTCTATATGGGCCACCATCTTATCTAGGGTCTCTTCCACCAAGACCTAATCTGGACTGATTGATATGTCATTAGTGTAGTGGTGCATATCAATGCTTTCAGAAAGCTTTTTAGGTCTTTTGTCTACCACAATGTGACAATATTAAGGAGAGTTCAAGTAGTCCTGGTGAAGGACAGTGAAACTATATTGAATTCCTTCCCAGGTGAAAGCAATTTGATTCTGATTTATCTCAGCCATAGGAAAAGAGATGGAGGGGGAAATTGCCAAAGTTGATAACCCCATCCCATTCAGTCTGAGCCTGGACTCTGCTTTACAACATTGATAAGGTCAGGAACTGCTGTTATCTTGGGCATGATGATTTTGTTCATCTCCTTGTAGTCACTGTAAGATGCCAGATGTTCATATACTTTCCTCATATCACACAGGATTAATGAAAGGAAAGTTAGCATATGCAACTACTCCAGCTTCTTTCATCCCTATTGCTAGAAGAACAAATTTGTTTTCTATAGAGAACCAATATTGTATGGTATTAATTAATTAGGATGCTTATCTTTAAGGGTTCCAATTTGACTTTTCCTATGGTAATGTGTTTAGAAGTTGTTGAAAGGGATTGCACAGATACTGAGTCTGTAATACTCTCCCTCCATTGTCTGCAGCTTGGTGCTGCACTGGATAGAGCAGGACCACAGTTCAAATACAGCCTCAGACATTTGACACTTATTAATTGTGTGACTTTGAACAATCATTTAACCCTGCTTGCCTCGCATCCAAGGCATCTCCAGGCATCTTAATTCATATCTGTCCACTGGACACAGATGACTCTGGAGGAGAAAGTGAAGCTGGTGAATTAGCACAGTACCCCTCACTCGAATCCAATTTAAATGTGCTTGTCATGGCATCACCTTTCTGATGTAACAGTCCTCTTTAAGAATGAAGGACAAATAACATGCAGCATACCTTCTATAAACTCCTCTGAATGATCCAAGTTTGGTAGTGGTTTTAGAGAATCCCTCAGGTTTAAGGGAGCTGAAGGATCCTTGTTGCCCTGGCATTGATTTTTTTTTATACAATTTTACTAGCACACCCATAGGCTGGGAGAGAGTAAATTTTCTTTGTTCACTTAGCCATGTATTTAGGCCCTGTGATGCCTTCCCCTTTTCTCAGAGTGTCTATTCATATTGATAACAGTATCTGTCTGAGTCACAATTGATCCAATCTCCTGCTTAAATATTACCAGTTAATTAGTCCAAACCTTTATAGTTGTATAGAAGGGGAGGCTTATAGTTAAAGTCTAAGTCATTGGGTGGGGCTTCACTCAGAAAGTGTGATCAAATTGCTCCAGAGACAACTCAGGGAACACAGGTATAGGTTACATGTGTGCTTGGGGGTGGGAAGTTTTTTAATATTATATATCAAATTCATTTCTTTTTAGAACTTCACTTTCTTTCAGATCTCCATGGAGAGCTGTTGAAGTTTCCATCTTTATGGGGCTATGTGTAAATAATTATTAAGAAATAATTTTTTTGTGACAAGTCAGATTTATATTAAGGTTGAAAATATAGTTCAATATTAGGCAAGTAATATGAGTCAACATTTTAAGAATAAAAAAAATCTCAAACATTATAACACTTAACTCCCCCCCACACAAGGACCATTTTTAATAGCATAAAATATGTATAAATATAATATATATACATACACACATATATACATAATATATATTATATATATATTTGTTTTTTAAGTTTATAATTAAAGATTTCATATATTTTGAGTTTTACAATTTTTCCCCAATCTTACTTCCCTCCCCTACCCCCCCCAGAAAGCAATTTGTCAGTCTTTATATTGTTTCCATGTTGTACATTGATCCAAATTGAGTGTGATGAGAGAGAAATCATATCCTTAAAGAAGAAACATAAAGTATAAGATCAGACAATAAGATAGAAGGTTTTTTTTTTTTTTCTAAATCAAAGGTAATAGTCCTTTGTCTTTGTTCAAACTCCACAGTTCTTTCTCTGGATACAGATGGTATTCTCCATTGCAGACAGTCCCAAATTGTCCCTGATTATTACACTGATAGAATGAGCAGGTCCATCAAGGTTGATCATCGCCCCCATGCTGCTGCCAGGGTGTACAGTGCCTTTCTGGTTCTGCTCATCTCACTCAGCATCAGTCCATGCAAATCCCTCCAGGCTTCCCTGAATTCCCATCCCTCCTTGTTTCTAGTAGAACAATAGTGCTCCATGACATACATACATATATATATGTATATATATATACCACAGTTTGCTAAGCCATTCCCCAATTGAAGGACATTTACTTGATTTCCAATTCTTTGCCACCACAAACAGGGCTGTTATGAATATTTTTGTACAAGTGATGTTTTTACCCTTTTTTCATCTCTTCAGGGTACAGACCCAGTAGAGGTATTGGTGGATCAAAGAGTATACACATTTTTGTTGCCCTTTGGGCATAGTTCCAAATTTCTCTCCAGAAAGATCCACCAACAATGTAAAAGTACCCCAGATTTCTCACAACCCTTCCAACAATGATTGTTATCCTTTTGGGTCATATTGGCCAGTCTAAGAAGTGTGAGGTGGTACCTCTGAGAAGCTTTAATTTGCATTTCTCTAATAAGTAATGATTTAGAACAATTTTTCATATAATTATGCATTGCTTTGATCTCCTCACTTGTAAATTGCCTTTGCATATCATTTGACCATTTGTTAATTGGGGAATTGTGGGAACACAGGCTATTCTAATGGCCCCGCCACCTGGACAGTCTCAGGAGGTGGCATGCTGGCCTGAGAAATAAGGTACGCCAGAGTCCTTGGGAGCTGGTCATTCAGCCCCACAGCCCAAGGGCACAAGACACAGCTGTGTTTTACCACCTCCCCTCTAACATACCCTCTTATCCTGTAACGCAAGATGCTGTACGTAACCCTCGCTTGTGCACTTCCCCCATTACCTCATTTTCTTTGGTCTACCCCGGAAGACCTAACAGTATATATGTAGAAGCTAAGCAGTAATAAATTTGAGCTGGAGGCATAAGGCAGTGGTGGCTTGATTCCTTATTCTCATTCCCCCCCCCCCCCCCCCCCCCTGAGGAGGGAGGTCATTGCTGTGGACCCCAAGTTGAAGCAAGCCACAACAGAGAATGGCTTTTTTTTTTTTAAAATGAGACTCAGTACTCTGTATATTTTAGAAACGAATCCTTTGTCAGAAACATTAGTTGTAAAGATTGTACCCAGTTTACTATATTTCTTTTGATCTTGGCTGCAGTAGTTTTATCTGTGCAAAAGCTTTTTAATTTAATGTAATCAAAATCATCGTTTGATTTTAGTGACATTCTCCATCACTTTCTTAGTCATAAACTGCTCCCCTTTCTATAGATCTGACAGATAAGCTAGTCCTCGATCTTCTAATTCGCTTATAGTAGTATTTTTATGTCTAAATCTTGTATCCATTTGGATCTTATCTTGGAATAGGGTGTGAGGTGTTGGTCTAATCTAAATTTCTTCCATACTAACTTCCAGTTTTCCCAGCAGTTTTTAACAAAGAGAGAGTTTTCATCCCAATAGCTGGACTCTTTGGGTTTATCAAGCAGCAGATTACTATAATTGTTTCCTGCTATTACGCCTAGTCTATTCCACTGATCCACCACTCTATTTCTTAGCCAACACCAGACAGTTTTGATGACTGATGCTTTATAATATAATTTTAGATCGGGTAGGGCTAAGCCCCCTCTTTTGCACTTTTTTCCAATAAATCCCTGGAAATTCTTGACATTTTATTTCTTCATATGAATTTATTTACAACATTTTCTAACTCATTAAAGTAATATTTTGGAATTTTGATTGGTAGGGCACTAAAAAGGTAGATTCATTTTGGTAGAATTGTCATTTTTATTCTATTAGCTCTACCTATCCATGAGCAGTTGATGTTTGCCCAGTTATTTAAATCTGATTTAATTTGTGTGAGAAGTGTTTTATAATAGTTTTCAAAATAGACTGCCAGGTACTTTATATTGTCTGAGGTTACTTTGAATGGGATTTCTCTTTCTAGCTCTTCCTGTTGTATCTTGCTAGTCATATATAGAAAAGCTGAGGATTAATGAGGGTTTATTTTATATCCTGCAACTTTGCTAAAAATGCTAATTGTTTCCAGTAGTGTTTTTGAATGATTGCTTGGGATTCTCTAGGTATACCATCCTGTCATCTGCAAAGAGTGAGAGTTTTTTCTCTTCCTTTCCAATTCTAATTCCTTCAATTTCTTTTTCTTCTCTAATTGCTGAAGCTAACATTTCTAATATGATATTGAATAGTAGTGGTGATAATAGGCATCCTTGTTTCACCCCTGATCTTTTTGGGAATGCCTCTAGCCTCTCCCCATTGAATATAATGCTTGTTGTTGGTTTCAGATAGTGCTAATTATTTTAAGGAACAGTCCATTTATTCCTATACTCTCTATTGTTTTTAGTAGGAATGGGTGCTATATTTTGTGAAAAGCATTTTCAGCATCTATTGATATGAACATATAATTTCTGATAGTTTTGTTGTTGACATAATTGATTATACCTAACAGTTTTCCTAATATTGAACCAACCCTGCATTCCTGGGATAAATCCCACTTGATCATAATGAATCATAACAGTGATAACTTATAACCATTTTACTGAGATTTTATTTAAGATTTTTGCATCTATATTCATCAGGGAAATAGATCTATAATTTTTCTTTCTCTGTTTTCTCTCTTCCTGTTTTAGGTATCAGCACCATATTGGTTTCATAGAAGGAGTTAGCAGAGTTCCATCTTCCCCAATTTTTCCAAAGAGTTTTATAGATTTTGAACCAATTGTTCCTGAAATGTTTGGTAGAATTCACTTGTGAATCCATCATACCCTGGAGATTATTTTTTAGGGACTTCAGTGATGGCTTGTTAAATTTCTTTTTTATAAGATAGGGTTGTTTAGGTATTTAATCTCCTCTTCATTTAACTTGGGCAACCTATATTTTTGTAAACATTCATCCATTTCACTTAGATTGTCAAATTTATTGGCATAGAGTTAGGCAAAAAATTTCAAATTATTACTTTAATTTCCTCCTTATTGGTGGTGAGTTCACCTATTTTTTTTTAGGTTTTTGCAAGGCAAATGGGGTTAAGTGGCTTGCTCAAGGCCACACACCTAGGTAATTATTAAGTGGCTGAGACTGGATTTGAACCCAGGTACTCCTGACTCCAAGGCCGGTGCTTTATCCCCTATGCCACCTAGCCACCCCAAGTTCACCTTTTTTGTTTACGATACTAGTGATATGGTTTTCTTCTTTTTTTTTAAATCAAATTAACTAGAGGATTAGCAATTTTATTGATTTTTTTCATAAAACCAGCTCTTGGTTTTATTTATTAATTCAATAGGTTTTTTGCTTTCAATTTGATTAATTGCTCCTTTAATTTTTAGAATTTCTTATTTGGTATTTAATTGGGGATATTTAATTTGTTCTTTCTCAAATTTTTTTAGTTGTATGTTTAGTTCATTGATTTCTTCTTTCTCTAATTTATTCATGTAAGCATTTAAAGATTAATATATCCCCTGACAGTCACTTTGAGTGAATCCCATAGGTTTTGGTATATTGTTTCATTATTGTCATTATCTAGGATAAAATTTATAATTCTTTCTGTAACTTGTTTTTTAATCAATTCATTATTTAAAATGAGGTTATGCAGTTTCCAATTTGTTCTGGGTCTATATCTCCTTGGCCCAGTATTGTGTATGACTTCTATTGCATTGTGATCTGAGAAGGATGTATTCACTATTTCTGCCTTTCTGCAGTTCATCATTAGGTTTTTATGTCCTAGTACATGGTCAATTTTTGTATAAGTTCCATGTACTACAGAGAAAAAGGTATATTCCTTTCTATCCCCATGCAATTGCCTCCATAAGTCTACCATATCTAGTTTTTCTAACAATCTATTTACCTCCTTAAATTCTTTCTTGTTTATTTTATGATTTGATTTATCTAGATCTGAGAGTGAGAGGTTGAGGTCTCCCACTAGTAGAGTTTTGCTGTCTATGTCTCCCTCTAGTTTGTTCAGCTTCTCCTCTAAGAATTTGGATGCCATACCATTGGATGCATATATCTTCAGTACTGAAATTACTTTATTGCCTATGGTACCTTTTAGGAGGATAGAGTTTCCTTCCATATCTGTCTTTTAACGCTATCTATTTTTGCAGCTGCTTTGTCTGAGATACGGATTGCTACCTTTACTTTTTTCACTTCAGCTGAAGCAAAATACATTTTGCTCCAACCTTTTACCTTTACTCTATATGTATCTCTCTGCTTCAAATGAGTTTCTTGTAAACAGCATATTGTAGAATTCTGGTTTTTAATCCACTCTGTTATTTGCTTACATTTTAAGGGAGAGTTCATCCCATTCACATTCAAAGTTATAATGACTAATTCTTCATTGCCCTTCATGCTATCTTCCCTCTGTTTGTATTTCCCCCCCTTTTCCCCTTTATCTATATGTTCCAGTATTGTGTTTCTGAATACCACCCTCTTCAGTGTGTTTGCCCTCCTATATCCACCCCTCCCCTTTCTTTCCCCTTTCTATTTTTTCCCTTTTCCCTTCCCTTCCTTTTGTTAATTCCCCTTTTCCCCCTCCACCCTCACTTTCTCTGTTCCCCCTTCCCCTTTTCCACTTTTAATACTTGGAAGGTTAGATGCTTTTTAAGTTAACTGAGTATGTGTGTAAGTTGACTTTAAGCCAAGTATGATGAGAAGAAGATTCAGCTGTTTCTCATCTCCTCCCTTCTTCCCCTCTATTACCATAGGTGTTTTGTACCTCTTAGTGCAATGAGATTTACCCCAATTCAATCCCCTCCCTCCCCCCATCTCCTTTCTGTCCCCCTTTTTAAGGAGGTAGTGTTTTTAAAATCATTCCATCTGAGTCATAGAATATTCTGAGTATCCATCACTTCTAGCTAAGTACATTCTATCTAATAGAGTTACAATTCTTGAGAGTTAGAGTCTTTCTCCCAAGTAGGGTTATAGCCAGTTTCATTCCATTGGGTAGTAGTCGTCTCATGAATAAGTCATGTGTCCATCACTTCTGGTTAGGTATAGTCTCTCTGCTAGTTAAAATTCTCAAGAATTGTGAGAATCTTTTTTCCTATGCTGGGATATAGACAGTTTCAACTTAATTGGATAGCAGTTTTTTTTACCCCCCCTTTTTTTTAACCTTTTCATGTGTCTCTTGAACCTCCTGTTTGATGTCCAAATTTTCTATTTAGTGCTGATCTTTTTATCAGGAATTTTTGGAATTCTTCCATTTCATTAAATGTCCATCTGCCTTTCTGTAGTTGATAATTAGGTTTTTATGTCCTAGTACATGGTCAGTTTTTGTATAAGTGCCATGTACTGTAGAGAAAAAGGTATATTCCTTTCTATCCCCATTCAATTTCCTCCATAAGTCTACCATATCTAGTTTTTCTAACAATCTTTTTACCTCCTTAACTTTTTGTCTTGTTTATTTTATGATTTGATTTATCTAGATCTGAGAAAGAAGGCCAAGCTTTGTGGGATAGTGGATTCCTGGCTGCATTCCAAGCTCCCTTACTATTCAGAATATCTCATTCCAGGCCCTTCAATCCCTTAATATTGATGCAGCCAGGTCCTGCATAATCTTCACCATGGCTCCTTGATATTTAAATTGTTTCTTTCTGGCTGCTTGCAGGATTTTTCTCTTTTATCTGATAGTTCTGGAATTTGGCCACAACATTCCTTGGTGTTTTCATTTTAGGATCTCTTTCTGGAGGGGATCAATAACTACTTTGCCCTCTGGTTCCATGATATCAAAGTAATTTTCCACACTAGATCCTGTAATATTAAATCCAGGCTTTTTTTTCTCTTCAATGTTTTCAGGAAGTCCAATAATTCTCAGGTCAGTGGTTTTGCTGATGAAGCATTTTACATTTTCTTCTATTTTTTTCTATTTTTTGATTTTGTTTAACAGTCTCTTGATGTCTCATGAAGCCATTAGTTTCTGCAGACTCCATTTTTTTTAGGGAGGAGTTTTCTTCATTTACCTTTTGCAATTCCTTTTCTAATTGGTCAATTCTACTTTTGAAAGAGCTTCCCATTTGGCAGTTGAGGTTTTGAGAGAATTATTTTCTTTTTTCATTTGTCCAATTAAGGATCTGAGAGATTTAGTCTCATTTTGTATTTGACCAATTGTATTTTCCAATGATTTCTTTTCTTCTTGCAATATGTTAATTGTCTCTCCCAAATTTTCCAATTGATTTTTAAACTTCTTCTTCCTTATTTCTCCAAGGAAGGCTTTCTGTGCTGGAGACCAGATCATATTCTCCTCAGAGGTTCTAGGTATCTCTGAGTTAGGGTCTTTTCCTTCCAAGAATTTTTCTATGGATCCACCTTTTCACTGACCTTTCTTCATTTTGCTGGGGATGGGCTGGTTCACAGAGGTTTGGTGTTGGGATCCCTAGAGGCTTTACTCATTGAGTGCAATTTCTCCAACTGGCCAGTAGGAGGTGTTGGTTGCATTCTCTGGAGTGTCTGTGACCTTGATTGAACCCTTTTCCCTTAGCCTGGAGGGAGCACTTGAAGCTGTTTTATACTTTTGCCTTCAATCAATGGTGGGCTCTAGCCTGGGGTAAGGTCATCCCTCTCCCTATTGTCAGCTGGGCTTGTTCTTCTGCTCACACACCTGTGCCTGGGGCAGAATTGTGTTTGTTCTGGTAAGGGGCCTCTGCTGCAATGGAGATGTGAACTTGGAGTTCCTCAGACCCGAAGAGCCTGGAGATGGTATCCACAGCTCTCCTGCACTGGAACTCTCCCCCTAGCCCTGTTGGCAAGCTAGACCCAAGCTCCTGTGGTCTAGCCCCATGGCTGATCAAACAGGTCCGACACTCGGGCCCTCAGGCTTCCAGGGCTCCCCTAATCAGTTTGATCTGTGGCTGATCGACCCTCTGAGCTCAGACTCACCCAAGGCTGTGGAAGACAAATCCTAAGATAGATGTTCTTTCTCCTAGCTTTTCTTTCTGGGTTTTGTGGTTTGGCTTTCTGTTAAGAGGTTTGTTTCATATCATAGATGTGGAAAGATCAGGAGACTTTAGAACTGTGCCTGTCTTCTCTCTACCATCTTGGCTGGAAGTCCATATATATATTTGTAAAATCAAAAGCAACCATCAAATACAGTGGGAATACTCTAGAACTTTCCCTCCACAAATACAGGAATAGAGCAAAGTTACTCTCTCTGCTATTATTTGATATCATTCCCATTGTATTATCAATGACAATAAGACAAGAGAAAGAAATTAAAACCAAAGGAAGATGAAGTCAAGATGGTAACATAGAGGCAGGAATTCCCAGAAGCTGTCTTCCAAAATGCTCTAAATACCTTAAATTATGACTCTAACTAAATTATAGAGCAGGAGAACCCACAGAAGACCTAGTGAAACAATTTTCCAGGCCAAGATAACTCAGAAGATCCTCAGGGAAGGCACTGTTCCACTGGGGTCAGAAGGGGCCTCATTAGAACAAATGAGCTCCAGCCTTCCAGGAACAGCCTGCAAAGCACTAGGGTTCCTGAGAGCACCAGGTTTCATGGCAGGATTGGTTTCCAGACCTCTTAACCCAAGCATCACAAAGGTAACTTGGGAAGTCAGCAGGAAAACTACCAGAGTGAGCATGGAGTCCAGTGCAGCTTAGGCTTCAGCATAGACCAGGTCCTGGGAACTGGAAGCAGGCCTGTAGAGTCACCCAGTAGGGAGTCACCTGGCAATTGCTTCATTAGTGCTTAGCCCATGGACAGTAAAGGGGTTAGGAGAAGACTGTCTAGGTCTCTTTGCTATCCCTGGGACAGGATTCTGTTGCTTCATCCATATTCAGACCCAGGTCACCATACTATGGTAAAGGAGCAGGGACCCTCCTCACAGCTTTAGAGAAGGGGGAAGTGTTTTTGGTCAACCACAGACCAGAGTACAGGCCAGGAGAGTGGTCAGGGCTCTTATATAAGACATTGAAGGAATTGAGGTCCTTGAAAGAGGTTGTCCCCAAAACACATCAAAACCAGGACATAAGTTGGAGAAATGAGTAAAGAGAAAAAAAATAATCTGGCCATAGATAATTTCTTTGGTTTCCTGGAAGATCAAAATATTGACTCATAAGATTACAAAGTCAAAGCTTCTGGCTCCAAAGCCTCCAAGAAAAATCAAATGGGCTCAGGCTATGAAAGAACTCAAAAAAAGATTTTGAATATCAAGTAAGGGAGGTAGAGGAAAAATTGGGAAGTGATATGAGAGCTATGCAAGTAAATCATGAAAACCAAGTCAGCAGCTTGCTATAGGAGATACCAAAAAATATTGAAGAAAATAAGAAAATCTTAAAAATCAGTTTAGGTCAAATGGGAAAAAAGAGGCCAAAAGGTCTATGAGGAGAAGAATGCCTTAAAAAGCAGAATTGACCAGATGGGAAAGAAGATAAAAAGCTCTGTGAAGAAAATATCTCCTTCAAATGTATAAAGGAAGTCAATGACTTTGTAAGAAATCAAGGAATAATAAAACAAAACCAAAAGAATGAAAAAAATAGAAGAAAATGTGAACTATCTGATTGGAATAACAACTGAGCCAGGAAACATCCAGGAGAGATGATTTAAAAATTAATGGATTACTTGAAAGTCATGACTTGGAAAATAGCCTTGGCTTCATTTTTAAAGGATTTCTCCGGGATTATTGCCCTGATATCCTAGAAGAAGAAGGTAAAATAGAAATTGAGGGAATTTAACGTTCACCTCCTGAAAGAAATCCCACCCCCCAAAACACTCACAGGAATATTATAGCCAAATTCCAGAACTCCCAAGTTAAAGAGAAAATATAAGCAGCCAGAAACATTTCAAATATCAAAAATCATAAAGACAGGTATAAGGGAAATAAAACTATCCTTATTTGGCTATGATGGTAGACTTAGAAAATTCTAGGAAATTAGCAAAGATTCTAATCAAAACAATAACTTGAGTAAAATATAGTAAACCCTCAAAAATCACTGCTTTTCTAGGTAGCAAAACCCAAGAAACAATTAGAAAAGAATATCCCATTCCAAATAACTGTAAGATGCATAAAGTATCTAAGGTATCAACTCCTAAAGCACCCAGATGACTTGTTTAGATTCAATTACATAGTACATCATAAAGAAATACAGAACAATTTTAATAACTAGAGGAATATTAACTACTCATGACTGAGTTGTGCAAATATAATAAAAAGACAAGACAAAGTTAACATGGAGTATACCAAATTATTAGATACTTTATAAGACTTGATATAATAAAAATGAAATTAATTTGGAAGAACAAATAATCTGGAAATCCAAAATAAATTATGAAAATATGTAGGGATGAAGAAGGAATAGTATTTAGAGATATTGAATTCTATTGTAAAGTAGCAGCCATGAAAATCATTTAGTATTGGTTAAAAAATGGACAGGTAGATCAATGGAATGCACTCTGGACAATGGGAGAACAACAATGGAATTTGATAACTCATTATTTAATGAAGTGGAAAACATAAATTACAAAAATGCCTGCCTTTTTGATTAAAAAACATGCTAAGAAAATTGGAAAACTTCTGGCAAAAATTAAACTTAGAACAACCCTTTACATCATAGTCTTAAATACAGTCTATGTATAAGGATCATAGTGTAAAAATGCAGAGGAGAAGCAGATCATATATTTCTCACAATTGATGTATATGAATTTAAATACTCTATTAGCCATTTCCCAGGGGATAAGTAGTAAAAAGAGTTATATAAGAGGAATTGTAAAGTATGAACAGCCACAGAAAGGATGCTCCAAATCACTATTAATAAAGAAATACAAATCAAAACAATTTTAAGGTAATGATTCACATTTTGTAAATTGTTTAAGATGACAAAATAATCAAAATAATCAAAGTTATAGGGGTCTTGAAAACATGGCACTAGCGTTAATGGAATTGTGAATGTCTATTTTGAAAAACAATAAGGAATTATGCAAAAAAAAGTGATTAAAATGTCCAACCCTTTGATCTAGGGATTTGATAATTGGTCTTGTATTCCAAGGAGGACATTGATAAAAAGAAAGTCCCTGTACATACCAAAATATTTATAGAAGCACTTTTTGTGAAAGTAAGAATTTAAAAACCAAAATAAATGTGCACCATTGGGAAACAGATAAAGAAATTTAGGTACATTTCTAAGAAATTATAGATTTGGCAATTATAGAGTGTGGGGAAAATGTTCTTAAAGTATTGCAGAATGAAATAAGCAGATAAAGAAAACAATATATACAATGTTGAAAACAATTTTAATAGTGTATGTGCTGGACAGCTAGATAGCATAGTGGATAGAGCACTGGCCCTGGAGTCATGAGGACCTGAATTCAAATCCAGTCTCAAACACTTAATGATTGCCCAGCTGTGTGGTCTTGGCCAAGTCACTTAGCCCCATTGCCTTAAATAAAAATAAAATTTTTAAAAAAGTGTATGTTGCAAAATTAGAAAGAACAAGCATGACTAGAAAGGATATAAGAAGATACTCTCAATTCATCCCTATGGGGAGGGGGTAGGTCCACGAATCTTGTATTTTACATATTTAAAAAAAAATTTTTAATGTATTGATCAGTTATACTAATTTTTTCTTCTTTTTCATTTTTTGTATTTACTGAATGATTTTCTGGGGTGACTGGAGAAAATGTAATGTAAAAAACAAAAGACAATTATAAAATATTATTTAAAATAAAATATTGAAACCATCCTTGAGACATTTGACTCAGAAGACTAAAGTCTGAATTGTTGACAAGAGCTTCCTTCTGGCTTAAGTGCAAATGGTAGCCCACAAAATGTCAGCATGGTTAACAGAGGACCTCACCTGTGCTTCACAAAGAGCAATGCTGTTTCTTTGCTAATTTATGTCCTTTCCTGCTATGCCAAAGTAAGTCTCCTTTTATGAACTGTTTGATGGTCTACAAGTGTTTCCTTTTGTTCTAATTCCAAAACTGAAGCACAAGAGCAGCCTGAATCAGGTCTAATTCACAATATTTCTTGATTTCTTCTTTACTCTTCTCCTAATTTTAGACATGAAGTTTTCCACAAGTTCATCCCAATCCAGTTATGATGACTTACGCCAAATGTTCTGGACAAAATAGACTCAGTAAAATCTGATGATTCAGTCTCAGAATGAAAATGTGACAGCTCTCCCTTATTAAGATTTCTATAGGGTTTTAGCATGAGGAGTTCCACCCTTGCCATGACTTTCTAGAACACATGGACTTGAGGGAGTTGCTCAGACAGTGCAGAAATGAGATGAAATGTGAAATTATGACTTAGCAGCATCAAAAATGCTGCATGTTTTATATTTTTAAATGTAACCTGGCACATCAGGCTCCCCAACCCTACTTTTTACTTAGGCTGACTTGTTTACCTTAGCCTTTCATATTGATAGGTTTGAGGATCCCAGAGATTATCCACCACTATACAGTTACTATTCAACTTTTCCAGGTTCCTAGAGGCAACACTGTTGAGGTAGGGATGTTTAGATGTGGAAGAAATATTGTCCTAAATAACTCTCCTATAACTGTAATAATCACTGTAATTCCTTAGCTCCCATGAATTATTCTTATTTATATGATGTAAATCGGCATAGTATCATTCACTTCTTCCTTCCCTCAAAGGAATTCAGTATGTTTTATTTTTTAAATGAGTAAATATGGTTAATTTGATTATAAAAAGACTTTGAAGAGTTTCACACCAACAATTATTTTAAAATTTGAACTACCATGGGATTAAGAGAACTACTGGAGGGAAGAGGAGAAAGTGGGAGGAAAGGAATATGAATAGAGATTAGTAGAGGAATAATAGAGGACCCCAGGGTCTGTATAAAAACCAAGTTTACTGAAGGTATTTTTTCTTTTTCTTTTCTTTCTTTCTTTTGTTAAAATATCAGTCATCAAGGAAAGGCAATGAACAAAGAAAGTTTGCAATGATATAAATTCATCTAGGTGACAAAAATGTCAAGTTGTTGGGTCTATCCTGCAGTTCTCTCTTTTGTGGCCAACTATATCCTCAACCATTATATCCTCAGAATATAATACCATTTACTCTTTTTACCCTATTCCTCTTTGCCTTTTCTTTTTTTAATGTTATTATATTTTGTTTTTTCCATTATGTACAAAGATAGTTTTCAACATTCATCTTTTTGTAAGTTTTTGTAAATGTTTAGAGAGATAAGGAGAGAGAGAGAAAGAGAAAACAAGGCAAAGCTGACTGTGCAAGAGAGGGGACTAGCCCAGAGCAGGGGTCCAGTTCAGGTTTTTATAGCCTTGCCTATTATCTGGGCACTGAGGGCAAAGGGGAAATCCTTTATGTGACTGAAACCAGGTAGAAGGTTGGAAACTTGGGGCTGGGAATAAGGAAAGGGATACAAATTTTACATCTTACAGTGGAACCAATGGAGCCAATGTACATCTCAGGAACAGACATTTTACACCTTAACAAAATCCAATAGCACAAAAGACTACAAAATCCATTCCCAATCACAAAACTCCCACAGTCACACTTCCCTGTATCAATCTTACAATTTTTCAATATAAAGTATAAGCAGGAGTAATCCATATATAACAATACAAACATATAACTAGGTTATATTTTCTTATCAATGCTGTAGCATCTGTAAGGGAAAGTTGAAAAACATAGTAACCTTGTAAGGAAGCATGAATGAAGAAGTTCCATGTAAACACAGCAGTTTACAACCTAGCTCAGGCCTTGATATAATGTGTCGTTCAGGAACACCTTCTCCACAAGAAGTTGTTTCTCTGATAACTTTCTTGATTCTAGTTTTCACTTCTCTCCTGCATGGAAAAATTTGCTCTTCTGTCCTCTGACTGATGAAAATGGACAACTCTTTTAAACTCACATACAATTAAAAAGGAACTGAGAAGATTCTTGTTATTAAAATGACAAAGCAATTATCTTAAGTCAGAGAACTACAAAGTTAACAATCTGGTCAATAAAGACAAGTTAAACCAACTCTTCACTTAACTTTCCAATCAGGTCATCCCATCTATTTCCAGAAAAAAAAGGATAAACAGAACTCAGAACAAAAACAAAACAAAACAAAACCAAACCCTGAGATTATCTTTCTGAGACATAGGTGTCAAACACTTCTTCAAAGATCCAATTCTTAGGGGGGGCTAGGTGGCATAGTGGATAAAACACCAGCCTTGGAGTCAGGAGTACCTGGCTTCAAATCCGGTCTCAGACACTTAATAATTACCTAGCTGTGTGGCCTTGGGTAAGCCACTTAACCCCATTTGCCTTGCAAAAAAAAAACCCTAAAAAAAAGATCCAATTCTCTCTGAGTTTGACTCTATTGTTTTGGGTAATACAAACAAGTTTAGTAAATGGGATTCTGCATCTTATTACAGCAATGTAGAATTCACATCAAACTTGCCTTTCTGCATTCCTTTAAACCTTATCTTTTTCCCTTTAAACCAGAGAAGGAAGCAGATACTTCTAAAAGATTTCATCTCTCCTAAACTGTAAGTGACATTGAAGGTAAATAGTTTAGATTGCAGTAAAGTTCAACTCTCAAAGGCTTCCAGCCTTTCCTCACTCAATCCACAAAGCATTTTTTTTTCTTTTCCAAACAGCTGCTTCCTTTCTAACAGAGCTGAAATCTCTGATGCTGACTGTTAAGCTGGATTCCTTTTGAAAGGAAGTCTGATGAAATCCATTTTTTTTAAATAATAAAAAAACAGTTCTATTGATTGTCCCACAGTCTCCAGTTGTTTAATTGACCATAAATTTTAACCTTTCAAGCAAAAAAGAGTCATGTACAAAGAAGATTAGGAATCACAATGTCCTGCAACCTGTCATTTATCTTTCCTCAGATCCTTTCTGTGTCTGTTTTCCTATTTAAATATAAAAACTGTTTCTTCACATATGAATTTATAAGACTTTTTCATATATACAATTCTTTCAAGTTTCAAGCTATTTTCAAATAAAAGAGGCAATACTTTATTCTGCACAAATTGATTTAATAATTTTTCTTTAGAGAAGACCCTATTTTCTGTCAATTTCAACCACCAAATCACTCACATATTAAATATAGTCAGTACCTTTTTAAGTATCAGCCTACTGGAACACTATAATAGTTATAATTTATAAGAAGAATAATAGTTATGTCATTGCTGCTTAATTTGTACATTTATTAGTATATAGTATACACTTGTTAATTTCTGGTGTTCCTATTAAGAAGCTTTCTATTGCCCTATTCATGGAGCAACCTCAGATATGAGTTTATAAGTAATTTGCCCCAGAACTCAAGGTTTGGAATGTAGAGTCAAGAGTGCAAGAAAACTAGTATAATCCTTCTCTTTTGAGGTCAGGTTCCCCTAGAACCTGTTTGAGTCCAGATATAAGATAGACCTTTTGTGGAGTGGGAGAAGGCATCCTGTCCCTCAGACCCAATAATAATTCCTTATAGCAAGTTGAAAGGTCAAAGTCAAGAAGTTACACTAAAGGTCTCAATTCTAAAATAGAAAATTGAATTAAATTTACAAGGTTATAAGTCATTCTTCAATTTATAAATGTTCAAAGGATATGAATAGGTGGTTTTCAAACAAAGAAATTAAAGATATATATATATATATATATATATAGTCAGATGAAAAAATGTTCCAAATCTTTATTGATTAGAGAAATGCAAATTAAAACAGCTATGAGCTACTACCTCACACCTATCAGATTGGTTAAGTTGACTAAGAGGGAAAATTATCAATGTTGGAGAGGTTATGGGAAGTTTGGGTCATTAATGTACTGTTGGTGGAGTTGTGGACTAATTTAACAATTCTGGAGAATAATATGGTACTATACCTAAAGAACAATAAAACTGATCATACCCTCTGATCCAGCCTATATCCAAAAGAAATAATAAAAATGAAATAAGGCCCACATGTTCAAAAATATTTATTGTAGCTCTTTCTGTAGTGGCAAAGAATTGGAAATTGAGGGACTGTCCATCAATTGGGGAATGATTGAACAAGTTATATGCATATGAATGTTATAGAGTACTATTGTTCTATAAGAAACCATGAATGGTCAGATTTTAGAGAAGCATGGAAAGAATTATACAAACTGATGCTGAGTGAAGGGAGAAGAACCAAAAGAACACTGTACACATTAACAACAACATTGTGAGATGATTGTCTATGAAGGATGCTGTTCTTCTCAGCAGTTCAAGGATCCTAGAAGAACTGTTATAAGCAATGTCATCCACATCCAGAGGGAAAAAATAACAAAAATAAAAAACTCTACAGAATCTGAATGGATACTATATTCACTCCTTAAAAACATCTCTTATTTTTTTTCCTTCCTACTCCATGGTACTCATTCTTTTCCCTTAGTCCTATTCCCTCTTACACAAAGTGACTAATATGTAAACATGTTAAATATATTTTGCCAGACTATTCAGCACTGAGGGGAGGGTGGTGGGAAGGGAGGGTGGCAGAAAAATGTGTAATTTATAGATATGCAAATGGAAAAGTATGGAAAAACTTTCATAGCATGAATAAATATATTAATATCAATACAAGATCAATGCAATAAATAGAGCAGCAATAAAAAAAAGATCAAAGCCAGTACACTCAGGAAATAAGATATCTTAGACCTTATCCTAATATTCTCTCTTTTTTAGACATCTTATTTAACAGGCTCCTAGAATAACAATTTGTCAGTTGCCTCTGAAAATATGATAACAATATTTGTAGTCTCTTTGGGAGAGTCTATTAAAACTGATGTTATATTTTTTAAATGTTCATTTCATCCTTAAAGCAGCTTTGTGGGGTAGATGCTGTAGTTGTCCCCATTTTATATGTAAGGGTGGAAATCAAATCAATCCCTCATCACTCCATACCACTGAAATTAACAGCAGATGAGATCATCTGATGAATCAATCAAGCAAAGGAAATATATTTGGTTTGGTTGAATAGACTTGGTTTACATCCTGTGGACCCTGTATACAACCAATAAGCTACAATTCGGAATGTAGTAATGAAATAGCTGGAGGCTTAGTAACAAAAGCCTTTCCTGTCAAGCCCAGGGAAGGAATTCTTTTGAGGAGGGAGAAATCTAGGAAGGAGAAAAGTCTTGGCATTTATTTGTCTTTGCATTAATCTCTTCCACCTCTCCCTACAGCTCCCTTGACCAGAGGAACACTTTGTGAACTTTGGCAGGCTCCAAGATTTGGGTTTTTTTTTCCATTGGCATAATAGTAACATCCTTAGAACAGTAAAGGAATAGAAGTAATGTCTGCATAAATCTAGGATAAGCAGAAACAATGAGAAAAGGCAATTTAATGACTTTGAGAAAAAGAAAGAAAGCAAGATCATGCCTAAGACTTCCAGCACCAAAAATTCAGTCTGTCATTCAACAAACATTTATTAAACTCGATATGCCAGGTACTATGCTAAGTGCTGGGAATTCAAAGGAAGGAAAAACAAGGTGCCTTACTCTCAAGTACCTTACAATTTAGTGGAGGAGATAACATGTAAAATAACTATGTAATAGCAGGAGATATACAATAAATAGAAAGTGATCTTGGAGGGAAGGTACTAATGGAGGAAAGGAAGGAGGAGATTGCTTGTTGCAGAAGATAAAATTTGATCTGTTTTATTTTTTGCTTTAAGTTTTTCTATTCTAAATTTAACTACAACAAAGAGCATTTTCATATACACAGAACACAAAATTGAATTGTGTATGAAATCTTGAATTTTTTTCATACTTCTTGTTTTGTTTTTTCTTTAATAAAAAACTATATCATAAATTCCATGTTATTTCAAAACTGTCCTGTTTGTGCTTGCTTCTGAACTTTAGCTTTTCAATCATTTAAAAAATGTTTCCATGACCTATTACTTTTGGCATAACTATTTCTAACCCTTACTTCTACTAGTAAATACTTATAACAAATCTTCATAATCAAGAAAATGAAGTCATACAGTAATCACTTTCAAAAAAAATTCTTTTGGGTCCATGAACTTTTGCCAAAAGTGAATGTTTTTTTTTAGGGTTTTGCAAGGCACTGGGGTTAAGTGGCTTGCCCAAGGTCACACAGCTAGATTATTATTAAGTGTCTGAGGCTGGATTTGAACTCAGGTGCACCTGACTCCAGGGCCAGTGCTCTGTCCACTGCACCACGAAGCCACTCCCAAAAATGAATCTTTCATCACAGATTCTCTGGAGACCTGGTTAGTTCTTTTTATAATCATATTTCTTAATTTTTCCAAAGCTTTCTTTACAATGTACCAGTCCCTTCTAACCAAGACTACCTAAATTGTCTATTTTGTCAATATTTTATAGTCTAACATTTCATAATATTAACATTCAATAATTTGTTCAACCATTTTCCAATTGATGGGTATTTATTCAAATTCTAATTCTTTGGTTTGCTTGGTGAGTTTTTCCTCCTTTTTCAACTTCCCTTTTCAGGAAGTTTGTTTGGCTTTGTGATTATTCCCTCCCTGATATTATCCTCGCTCTTAATGTCATCTCCCTTCCCCCATCTCCACTTGTTTCTTTGTTAAGTTTGAAGAACTTCCATATCAAACTTCATGTTTTCATGTTCATGTATTCAATCATTCTGTGACTGTAACATATAAAAGTGAGTTTCATCTCACTGCTCCTTCCCCTTCCTTCATGCTTAGATGTTTTCCTTTCTATGTCCCCCAATTATGAGATAGAGCAAATTCTTACCCTTCCTTCCTTTGATGTTATTGCATTTCATTTGCCTTTCTTTTCACTTCTTTTCTTGAAACTCTCAGGTTAGAAACAATTCATCTAGGTCAGAAAAATCCTTTTTTAAGAAAAAATTCTCAATACCCTTTGAATATAGTAAGGTCCTGAAAAGACACTTGTTTGCTTGTTTTTTTCCTTATTGGGATGTTAGGTGTTCCTGACACTAAAATAACTTTACCTTTCTAGGTTTCTCTTCAGGTTTATATTTACTTTTCAAAGTTCTTATTCAGCTCTGGTCTTTTCATAAGAAATGCTTGAAAGTTTTCTATTCCACTAGAGGCTCAAATACTCAAACTCTCTTCTCCCTTCCCCCAACTCCCTTAGATACTTTGCTTCCTTTTTTAATGTATTCCTGCTTTTTAAATGTATTATATTAATTCAGTTTATTGTGTTCCAAGTATTCCTTTTTATTAAATAGAAGTTGCCAAATCTTGTGTGATCATGACAGCGGTCCCTTTGTACTATAATTGAATTGCTTCTTTCTGAATACTTGCAGCATTTCCTCTTTGGTGTAGGAGTTCTACATGGTACCTCTGATAGTCTTGAGATTTTCTTTTTAGGACTTTTTTTCAGGAAGTAATCCAGGGATTCCTTCTATCTTCTCATTGTCCTTTGCTTCTAATAGAACTTCTTGTTGCTCAATCTTTTTTCAGTCATGTCTAACTCTTCTTGACCTTTTGTAGGGTTTTCTTGGCAAAGATACTAGAGTGGTTTGCCATTTCCTATTAGCTGGACTTCAAGGAAGTCAGAGAAGATAGGAAGCAGAAATAAATATGGAGAGAGTTGTGAGGAATATAGGAGTGTTTGGTCTCCAAAATAATTTTAAGGGAGATTGTCAGTTTACATTACAGAGACTGGGTTCTGCCTGTATTGATGCCTATGAGCAGGTATGTGAGTGTAAGACAAAAGGACCTGATCAAGCTGATTAAAACCTGAGATTAGATGAGGTCTGCCCAACCTAGTTCTGAGTTAACCTGGGGTCTGTGTCCTTCTCTTTTGAGCATGCTCAAGAAGATTACTGTTCACTCCCATGTGCTCATTAGTATAATGAGCAGGGTGGGGAAAATATATGGAAGTGATTGTATCAATTAGATTATGACCCTGACCAATGATTGGTATGAAGGGAGAGGAACAAATCTTTCAAACTAAAATATATAAGACCCAGTCTTGTGACTTAGTGCCCCTCTCCCCTTGAAAGAGGTGGTTCTTTTATTGAGATATCTTAATAAAAACAATTTTAATCACCCTGGACTAAGTATTTATGAGTCATTGATTATAGAGTTCTTGACATGGGGGACAGTTGAAGAAAATACTCAACTGCAAAGAGGCCAGTGTTACTGTTTTACAAAGTACAAGGAGAAAAGTAAGGTATAAGAAGCCTGGGAAATAATGTGGGAAGATGCTTGCATGTAGAGAGGCTTGTCCTTCTACCTCTAGCAGTATGACAATTGTCATTGTGTAATCTGAAGGAAGGCAGAATAGATATCTCCAACTTCTCCCTCATCCCTTTCCCAAGAAAAACTTTTATTTCTAGCAGGAAAGGAAAGAGAAAGTTGGAACTGGATGCTACTCTGCTATCCTTAGAGATGGGGGTACCAGACTAGAACTATATCTTTCTGTTCTTTTAAATATTTTTGCTCTAGGGGATTTTAAGTTCAATACATTACTAATGTATGGCAAATTTTTGCCAACTTGGGTCAAATATAAATCCAATATAAATCCTGTAAATCCTTATCTATTAGAGGGGAGTAGGATGTTTCAAATAAATCCCATCCTCTTTGCTTTCTGTGTTCTTTATTCAGAAAGACCAAAGGAATGCTGAGGAGGCTTAGAAAAATTTACACCTTTTTTGTGTACAGCCTTGGTGGTGGGAGGCTGAAGGGTCAAGTCCACATATATTACAATCTGTATAGCTCAAGTTTGCATATCAGTTTCCCAAATTCCTAATTTTCTTCTCCCCCTTGTCTGGTATTCTGCATGGCCACCTGTCCATTGCTACCACTGCTCCACAAGCATGCAAGCTCTAACTGCAAGTTCCTGTTTACTATCCACAAGCAATGCCATGTCTGTTCATCTGCTAGGGCTGCCCCCTAGCCTGGACAGTTATAGAAATATAAAACAAAAACAGTATCATACTAGATCTGAGGCTTACATAAGTATCATCAATTAGTTGACTCAGTTGGTTAGTTCTTGTCCTTAATAACAGAAGAAGATTAAAACTGACATCACTATGTTTGACACAAATTACAGTGTGTTTGATTGTGGCTGATCAGACCAATATGAACTTGAAATGCTCTACCACATTGGGCACAAATAGTCCATGTAAACATCTGGGGTAGATATTCTAAACTTACATATGTCACATTTCCTTTGAGCTGCTTCAAGTTCTGTCTTCCTCTAGAGTGGAGCACCCTCACTGACTACAGCATGTCATTTTGAGTGGTCCTGTGCCAGTGTCTCCCATGTTGTACAATCAATTCTAAAGTTCTTCAATGATGTATCTTCAGGATGTATCACTTCTTCGGTTCCTTTGCGGGCACTTGCCTGGGTGAGTTCTCCATAAAATAGTTTTTTTTTTTGGGCAAGTGCACATCTGGCATTCTAACAACATGATCCAGACCATCATAATTACATGCTAGGCAGATGATACAAAAATATCACCAACTATAAACAAAGTGTGTTACTGCTTCCATGCCCAAATAAAGACTGCATGTTATTGAGTTCTTTCTGATCAAGTTGGACCATTGTGATTAAGGGAGATTCATAGTCCAATTCCAGGAAATGATTTGCCTTACCATATGATTGGTATAAAACTAACTTCTGAACACTTTTGGGGGGAAGGGGAAATCCCATACTCCCAAGGACTTGTTTGACTCTTTTCTAACCAGTACCAGTCTGGCAATGAACATATATAGTGAACAGCAGAGAAAAACTATGTGTCAAAATTTGGTAGCTAGAGAGAAATCAGAGAGGTGTATACATACATACATACATACATATATATACATATATATATATATACATATATATTTATATTTATGTTTTACCTGGAAATTCCCTATAATATAATATTCAAAGCTTTATCACATAAATAATTCAGTTTAATATCTATATAATAAAAAAATGAGTCAGGTGCTACAGATTATATAAGTAGTTTAATAATCAAAGTGGGATACTCATAGTGGAGCAGTCTAGGGAGCCATCTAGATGACAATCCTCTAGATGACATGCATAGACCACCTCAAAATTTTCTTGGCAATCATATATAATAATATATAAAAAATAAAGAAAGAAGGAGTTCAAAGTATGTTAGTGTGGACTGACTGTTCTTTTTTAATTTTCCTCAACTTAGTGCTGGCCTTAGGACTCAGAAACCTTAGTACTGTATCAGGGTTGCTTTGAGTAAAATCCTACCTCCACAAAGACTTAAATTGTCATGCCTCAGCCAATGTGTTTTCTTTTGACTTTCATTTATCTTGGTTTACATCATTCACAGCACAGATAGAGATGTTTGCTGAATGAAAATGACTTTCATTACTTAAAGCTTTTGAATTCACATACTGGGCTTTCAATAAACCAGGACCCTACCAGAAGATATACTGAGTAAAGAAACTCTCTCACTAGGAGAGAAAGAATTTTAGATTTCATCCAAAGGAAACCCCCTAAAGTCTCTAGCATTGCAAACAAATGACAATAAATGATGATGACTGTCAGTTCCTCTCATCTTCCCAGTGTCTTTTCCTTCAGCACATTAAGGTAGGGTTGGTTTCTTTCATCTTCTCCCTTGAAACCAGAAGCCAGAAGTACTCAGAGTAACTTTTTTTAAGGTTTTTTTGCAAGGCAAATGGGGTTAAGTGGCTTGCCCAAGGCCACACAGCTAGGTAATTATTAAGTGTCTGAGACCAGATTTGAACCCAGGTACTCCTGACTCCAGGGCCGGTGCTTTATCCACTACGCCACCTAGCTGTCCCTTCAGAGTAACTTGATGCTCAAAGAGACTTGAATTTTAAAGATCCCCAAAGGGATCTAAAGAAGGTTTGAGCTCTTCTAAATTTTACTTACTCTGCCCTGAAGGGCAGGGCATTCATCTTCACCATTGAAAAGAGAGTCCTGTACTAATGGGACAGATGGTACAATACGAAGGGGCCAGGTTATAGAGGACTTGATTCTAGATTTAATGGAAACCCCACTGGAGTTTATTGAATAGGAGAGTGACCTGGTCAGAGCTGCATTTTAGGAAGATTTTTTTGTCAGTTAATTTGATGATGGACAGGAGTTGGGAAAAATGAGAGATTTAAGGTGATAAAGACCTGCTCCAGAATAATGACAGTGATTGAGGACAGAAGGGAGTATAATTCTAGAAATGTTGAAAGGTGGAATTGACAGGATGTGACTACAAACTGGAAATGAGAGAGGTATTTAGGAGACAGGGATGACACCTAGTTTACAGGTCTGAGGAATCAGGAGTATGATATTGCCCTCTACAGGGAAGCAAGGAGTGGGGAAGACATGCAATCAATATGGTTAGAGGTCATATTTTGTAGAATAATGTAGCAAAGAAGACTGAGGAGCAGTCAAATAGGTAGGAATCAGGAGAGAATAGTGTCCTCAAAACCTAGAGAGAAGAAAGTATCAATGAGAGAGTAATCAACAGAGTCAAAGATAGTAAAGAGGTCAAGAGAAGGAGAATTGAAAAAAGGCTACTGCATTTGGCAAATAATTGATCAATAGTAACTTTGGAGAAAGAAGTTATGGTGTAATGATAAAGTTGGAAACAAGATTGTAAAGAATTAAAAATGAGAGTAAGATGAGACAAAGTCAAAGCATCAGTTGCAGACACCATTATCAAGGAATTTAGTCACAAAGGGTAGAAGAGATATTTAATATTCAAGTCATATATCCATTATGAGCCTATTTTGGAATACATTATAATGGGTTACTCTAAATTTAATTTCTACTAGAAAACTTTCCAGTTTTCTTGGTCTTTTGGTTGTTTTGTTTTTGTCAGAAAGGCAGTTCTTTCCCAGGTAAATTATGTTTTCTAATTTTTAAAAAACTGAGTAGCAAAGTTGTTATTCTAATTTTTCCTTTTCTAATCTGCTTTACTGATCTACTTTTCTATTTTTTAACCAGTATCAAATAATTTTGATGATTGAGAGGTACTTCTTCATTCTTTTGATATGCTAGATCTTTTGTTCTTCCAAAATTAATTTTGCTATTATTTTATCCAGCCCCTTGGTAGCTTGGTACTAAATAACATACTTGAAGTGCTTTGGCAACTGGAAAATGATTTCAGAGACTGTTCAACCTTTGTGAAGGATTTTAGAAATCCCTTAGTTCCCTCATTTTGTATAAAGAAACTAAGACTAATAAAGTGGAACTAGAAAGTGGTAGAAGCAAGACTCAAATCTAGGCCTTCTAATTCCAAGGGTTCTCAAAGTCCATGTTTCTTCTACTACACTATGCTGTTACAAAAATGAAACTCCATGAAATACTGGGAACTTTTTTGAGGAATAAATTTGGAGTCAAAGGAGTTCTCTTTACTTATAATCTGTGTGAAACTTTGATCAAGTCTTGGCTCCTATTTACTCATTTGAAAAATGAAGAAGCTGAATAAGGTGTTCTCTACATTTATGGTCCTATAAAATTCAGATTTTACTGGGGAATTAGAGATTTCAGTTTCAGTTTTTCATTTTGCTATCAGTCAACAAAAAGCCACTACATTATCCTGAAACTCAACCTGCTACCTTGAAATAACTGGTAGGTTATTCTTTGTCTAAACTCCTTCCTCAGGGCAGCCAGGTGATACAGTGGATAGAGCATTGGCCTTGGAGTCAGGAAAATGGAACTTCAAGTCTAACCTCAGACCCTTGACACTAACTGGGAACCAAGGCAAGTCACTTAACTGGATGGATTGCCTTGCATCCAGGGCCATCTCCAGTTGTCCTGATTCATATCTGACCATTGGACCCAGATGGTTCTGGAGGAGAAAATGAGACTGGTTACTTAACTCAGTGCTCCTTCACTCAAATCCAGTTCTTATGATGTTATGGTCTTCTTAAAGAATGAAGGAGTGAGCATTATATTCAATGGGGAGAGGCTAGAGGCATTCCCAATAAGATCAGGGGTGAAACAAGGGTGCCCATTATCACCACTACTATTCAATATTGTATTAGAAATGTTAGCATCAGCAATTAGAGAAGAAAAAGAAATCGAAGGAATTAGAATTGGGAAGGAAGAGACAAAGCTCTCACTCTTTGCAGATGACATGATGATCTACCTAGAGAATTCCAAGAAATCATCCAAAAAAACTACTGGAAACAATTAACAAATTTAGCAAAGTTGCAGGTTATAAAATAAACCCTCATAAATCCTCAACTTTTCTATATATGTCTAGCAAGATAAAGCAGGAAGAGCTAGAAAGAGAAATCCCATTCAAAGTAACCTCAGGCAATAGAAAATACCTGGGAGTCTATTTGCCAAGACAGACTCAGAATCTTTTTGAAAACAATTATAAAACATTTCTCACACAAATTAAATCTGATTTAAATAACTGGGCAAATATCAACTGCTCATGGATAGGTAGAGCTAATATAATAAAAATGACAATTCTACCCAAACTACACTATTTGTTTAGTGCCCTACCAATCAAAATTCCAAAAAATTACTTTAATGAGTTAGAAAAAATGGTAAGTAAATTCATATGGAGAAATAAAAAGTCAAGAATTGCCAGGAGCTTAATGAAAAAAGTGCAAAAGAAGGTGGCTTAGCCCTACCTGATCTAAAATTATATTATAAAGCATCAGTCATCAAAACTGTTTGGTATTGGCTAAGAAATAGAGTGGTGGACCAGTGGAATAGACTAGGTGTAAAAACAGGAGATGATTATAGTAATCTGCTATTCGATAAACCCAAAGAGTCCAGCCATTGGGATAAAAACTTCCTCTTTGATAAAAACTGCTGGGATAATTGGAAGTTAGTATGGAAGAAATTTATATTAGACCAACACCTCATATCCTTTACCAAGATAAGATCCAAATAGTCACAGGACTTAGAGATAAAAAACAATACTATAAGCAAATTAGAAGATCAAGTACTAATTTACCTGTCAGATCTATGGAAAGGGGAGCAGTTTATGACCAAGGAAGAGCTGGAGAACATCACCAAAAACCAATTAGATGATTTCGATTACATTAAATTAAAAAGCTTTTGCACAGATAAAACCACTGTAACCAAGATCAAAAGAAATGTAGTAAATTGGGAAACAATCTTTACAATTAATGATTCTGACAAAGGACTCATTTCTAAAATATACAGAGAACTGAGTCATATTTTTAAAACAAGAAGCCATTCCCCAATTGACAAATAGTCAAAGGATATGCAAAGGCAATTTACAGATGAGGAGATCAAAGCAATTCATAGCCATATGAAAAAATGCTCTAAATCATTAATTATCAGTGAAATGCAAATTAGAGCTTCTCTGAGGTACCACCTCACACCTCTCAGATTGGCCAATATGACCAGAGAGGATAATGATCATTGTTGGAAAGGATGTGGGAAATCTGGGACACTATTACACTGTTGGTGGAGCTGTGAACTCATCCAACCTTTCTGGAGAGCTATTTGGAACTATGCCCAAAGGGCAACAAAAATGTGCATACCCTTTGACCCAGCAATATCACTACTGGGTCTATATCCTGAAGAGATGAAGAAAACAGGTAAAAACATCACTTGTACAAAAATATTTATAGCAGCCCTGTTTGTGGTGGCAAAGAATTGGAAATCAAGTAAATGTCCTTCAATTTGGGAATGGCTTAGCAAACTGTGGTATATGTATGTTATGGAATACTATTGTTCTATTAGAAACTAGGACGGATAGGATTTCAGGGAAGCCTGGAGGGATTTGTATGAACTGATGCTGAGTGAGATGAGCAGAACCAGAAAAACACTATATACCCTAACAGCAACATGGGAGTGATGATCAACCTTGAAGAACTTGCTCATTCCATCAGTGCAACAATCGGGAGCAATTTTGGGCTGTCTGCAAAGGAGAGTGACATCTGTATCCAGATAAGGAGCTGCGGAGTTTGAACAAAGTTCAAGGACTATTCCCTTTAATTTAGAAAAAAACAGATATCTTATTGTCTGATCTTGTTACTTCTTAGAATTCTTGTCTCTTCTCTAAGGATATGATTTCTCTCTCATCACACCCAATTTGGATCAAAGTACAACATGGAAACAAAGTAAAGACTGACAGATTGCTTTCTGTGGGGAGGTGGGGGGGGAGGGAAGTAAGATGGGGGAAAATTGTAAAACTCAAATAATATCTTTAATAAAAATTAATTTAAAAAAGAATGAAGGAATGAATACATATAAATAGAAATTATCTATCTATCTATCTATCTATCTATCTATCTATCTATCTATCTATGTATCTATCCATCCATCCACTCCTCCCCTCCTATTTTGACTGCCTTGCTGAAATGGAGAGGTATTTTCCAAATGCTACCTGTAATATCCAACTGGAATTTCCTGTCTCTATTTTAATAAATTATACCAAAAAAAACCTCATGCTCTTATAAGTGAGCTTTGTAGGTTGCAAAGGATGGTGCCTGAAAAATAAGAAAGTGCAATAAGGGAGGAAGTAACAGTCATTCACACAGACTGTCTAAGATGAACGAACTTTATAAAAGCTCTTCTGTTAAGAGACAAGCAATGATGATTACATTAAATTAAAAAGCTTTTGCACAGACGAAACCACAGTAACCAAGTTCAAAAGAAATGTAGTAAACTGGGAAACAATCTTTACAACTAATGTTTCTGGCAAAGGACTCATTTCTAAAGTATACAGAGAAAAGTCAAATTTTTTTTTTAAAAAAAATCCATTTAAAAAAAAATCCATTCTCCAATTGCCAAATGGTCAAAGGATATGCAAAGGTAATTTACAGCTGAGGAAATCAAAGCAATCCATAGTCATATGAAAAATTGCTCCAAATCATTACTTATTAGAGAAATGCAAATTAAGTATCGCTGAGATACCACCTCACACCTCTCAGACTGGCCAATATGACCAGAAAGTACAATGATCATTGTTGGAAGGGCTGTGGGAAATCTGGGACACTATTACATTGTTGGTGGAACTGTGAACTCATCCAACTTTTCTGGAGAGATATTTGGAACTATGCCCAAAGGGCAACAAAAATGTGCATACCCTTTGATCCAACAATACCACTACTGGGGTCTATACCCTGAAGAGATGATGAAAAAGGGTAAAAACATCACTTGTATAAAAATATTCATAGCAGCCCTGTTTGTGGTGGCAAAGAATTGGAAATTGAGTAAATGTCCTTCAATTGGGGAATGGCTTAGCAAACTGTGGTGTATATATATGTCATGTAACACTATTGTTCTATTAGAAACCAGGAGGGATCGGAATTCAGGGAAACCTGGAGGCATTTGCATGAACTGATGCTGAGTGAGATGATTAGAACCAGAAAAACATTGTATACCCTAACAGCAACATGGGGGTGATGATCAACCTTGATAGACTTGCTCATTCCATCAGTTCAACAATCAGGGACAATTTGGCGCTGTCTGCAATGAAGACTACCATCTGTATCCAGAGAAAGAATTGTGGAGTTTGAGCAAAGACCAAGGGCTATTACCTTTAATTTAGGAAAAAAACTGATATCTTATTGTCTGATCTTGCTATCTCTTATAATTTGTTTCTTCCTTAAGGATATGATTTCTATCTCATCACATTAAATTTGGATCAATGAATACCATGGAAACAATGTGAAGACTGGAAAATTGCCTTCTGTGGGGGGGGTAGATGGAAGTAAGATTGGGGGAAAATTGTTAAACTCAAAATAAATAAAATCTTTACAATTCAAAAAAAGTGAGAGAAAGAAACAATGTGGGCAGCTGTGTGGTGCAGTGAAAGGAGCACTGGCCCTGGAATCAGGAGGACCTGGGTCCATATCTGACCTCAAATGCTTAAAAAATTTAACCTAGCTGTGTGACATTGGTTAAGTCACTTAACCCCATTGCCTTAAATAAAAAAAATTAAAAATTAAAAAGGAACAAACAATACTCCTGACCACACAGACTCTGGAGGGATATTAGGCCCAGTATTGACCAGTCTGCCATGAAGACCAGTGCAACAAATGAATCCTAAGGCACTAATTTCTTTGGATGCTTCATTGGTATGCAAAAAGGCCTCTAATTGTATTTGATGTGGCAGAGGGGTGACCAAGGATAGTGAGCTATAACAGTAAACAGACAAAGGACTTCTCTAAAAGGTGGCCTGGTGCTTCATTTCTTCATTCACTCAAAGCTATGTGTTCAGACTCTATTATCACTGGGCAGTCTTGATGTAACTGGCACCCCAAATATCTACTTCTTGGGTATTCCAGATGCCTGACAGTTTCCACTCTGGCCATTCTCCTCCTCTCATCCCACCTTGCAATTTTCAGACTGGCTAGCAAGTCCTTCCACTCAATTCCCTTCAATAGTCTCCACACCCTAACATCCAATCTCCTTCTCCCATTTCCTTCTTTCCTCCACAGTTTCTCCACTCCCCATCCCACCACCACCAAACTCCCAAGCTTGGGCAGTGGCCAATGCTGTAGTTTCTCTTAAAAAATCATCAGGTCCCCCTGCGAATCATTGGCAGGTGTCCAGGAAGAACAGGGCATCCTCCTTTACAACCTTGTTGGGCTGAACATATACAAAGCACATACATTGTCCTTTTCCTTCCTCAGTCTTTACAGGTGCTCCGTCTCTGGCAGCAACACCTTTCTCTTCAAAGAAGCAGGGGCTCCGGCAGCAGTGGCATTGTGTGAGGAGTTGTGCTGGCTATTTCGAGCCAGGAGGGATGGTGAATGAAAACCAGGAATATTCAAGGCCTACTAAACAGTACATGTGAAAGATTGGCAGTAGATCCTGGAGGAGACTGGTTAAAAGATCAAGAAGACCAGCACCCATGTCAGTTAATGTTCCCTGTGGGCCCAGGGAGAGCAGCAGCGAGGGCGCATCTGCCAGGCGGACTTGGTTGTTGGAGGTTTTCTGGTGCAATCTGCCTCGGAGAGGAAGAGATAAGCTTAGGGCCAGACCTCGGGGTGGGGGTGGGGGGCTCAGTTCCTGTGGGTCCTCCTTCAAAGCTGAGCAGTAGTTACAAAGTATCCCTCCTCCCCACTTTTCCAGAGCAGGATGTTTGCTGCTTCCTTGCTCCCAACCAGGGTAACCAGACCCTTCCATAAAAGACATGATTATTTTTTACATTAATAATGTAAACAATTTTTTCATCGAAGATTTCCTTCCTCCCCAGCCTCGCAGCTCCCACAGCCCTGGTGGAAGGAATGATGTATTTTAGATGCATAGCAGAAGAGGCAACAAAAGAATATGCATTTGTTCTCTGTGTTGAGAATGGAGTTAGATTGAAATCTAATAAATAGCTCCTCCGCCTTTTTTGTTAGCTGGAAAAAACTACCCCCCTCCAGTTATTACAAAATTATATTTTTTTAAATTTGTTCTTGAGTTTGCCTGCTTTGGATGTCTTTTTTTTCCCCCCCGCAAACATCTGGGGAAAGGTGCCTTCCTTTCTGTCCCCCCTCCCTTTCGGTCCTTCTACATACTTCCTTCCCTTATCTTGTAATGAGGTGTGAAGGTGACCGTGCCCAGCCAAAAGACTGGACCACAAAGGAAGAGATCGCCCGGGATACTCCCTTGCCGGTGGACCCGGAGAGAGAGTTGGGGGAGCAGCTCGCCCTTCCCTATCTGCCACCCACCTGCTGCCTTGGGTCGTTGGGCGCCTGCCCTGGCCGCCGACGGGGCGCAGAGCACACGGATCTGCCGACTGCCCCCCCCCCCAAAGGGCAGGTTTTCTTTATCTCCCTCACTCTATCCTCTCTTTGCGTGATGCATTAGGAGCGGGACTGACTGCACCCTCACAAGGATTCCTCGGCCATTTCTGCTCCCAAGTCCTCTCAGTATGAGGAGAAGTCGGGAAGAAAAAGGAATTTCCTTCCTTTCTGAGGGTCCAGAGTGCCTCTGAGTTTGCAATTACTGCTACAAATCATTAAAAAAATAATAATAAACGCCTGGTGTTGAGACTAAAGAATCCCTCCTTTCAGAGTTTGTAGATTGTGTCCTTGCTCTGTGAACCACAAAAGATATTTAACTCCCATTTTTGGACTGTGAAGGCCGAGCCCTTCTAAATTGAACGTTTTTGTTGTTTGCCACTCTCCCCAACTATTACATTTATCCATGACTTGGGATCGCAATAGCTTTCATACATAGTCTCATAACTTTATTAGTTGCTCTGCTTATTTAAGTGACAATTAGAAAAGATAAGAAAATGGATATGGAAAAAAAATGACAGGTTCTCTGTGACTACACTAATGTATTTTTTCTTTTTTTTTTTAATTCATCATTCTCTATTAAAACAGGCCAATTATATAGTCACCTAAGTGGAAGGTGCTGGCATCAGACCTGAGAACACTATAAATTAGTAGACTTAATTTTGTTCTAGTTCTGGTCTTTTGGTTAGCCAAGCATTAACTTCCTTTCTTTGAGCATTAATTCCCTTAAGATATTAGACATTGTAAAGAGTTTATTTTTTAGGACTCATTCCAGTTTTGACTTTCTGTGAATAATATTCATTTTTAAAGATTCAATTCATTGGGTGAAGGAGGTGCCAAAATAATTTCTTCGTTTCATCTGTGGACTCCTGTATTTTATATAGTTTATTTTTATGATTGTTTAATCAGATAGATATAGGCACAAACACATTAGACATTTTTTAAAAAAGGAATGTTTTTGATGCTTCTTATTTTTAGTCATATTCATGTCCAAATTATATATCACTGACAACTTGCAAGTGTTTTCTGGGTTTTTTTCTCCCTCCAAAGACCTAGCTGTTCTTTGTCCTTCCTTTTCAAAGAGACAAATCTTTAACTGGTACTGGAATTGCTCAGATTTCACTCTTTTTTTTGTGTGTGTGGCAAGGCAATGAGGTTAAGTGACTTGCCCAAGGTTACCCAACTAAGTAATTATCAAGTATATGAGGTCAGATTTAAACTCAGGTCCTCCTGACTCTAGGATTGTGCTCTGTCTACTGCACCATCTAGTTTACCCCCAAGATCTCCCCTTTTCTACAAGAGTTATTGAAATCTGGTAACAAGGTTCAGATGAGAGATGTAATAGGTAACTTTGGCATTACATCTGGGCCACCTTGGTATCTTTGATATCTGACCAAGCCAATCTACAGTATCTGCTTCACCCTCTTTCATGGATCTGGTAAGAACAAATTATCCTTATCCCCCTATTCAGCCAGGCAAAAATCTTCACATACTTCACATACCCCTTACGCTTGAACAGGCCTGTTGGATACCCTAAACCAGACAGGAATATGCACTGCAACTTATAGTCTTGTCCCAGGCACTGTGAGGTTTGATGATTTGTCCAGGGACAGGAAAGTATATATGCTCGTGTCTGAGGGGAAATTAAATTGAAAGGGGACACCAATCAATTTTTCCTGCTACGAGGCATATCACTCTTCAGTTGCACTCAGAGTTCCAGCCAAATGGCTTTCTTTCTGTTGTTCACATTGGACACTCCATCTTTTTTTTTCTTTTCTTTTTTGCACTAGTCATGCTCCATTTTTTAGAATGCACTATCGTCTGATACATAGAATAACTTTTTTCTTTCAAGTTCCACCTCCAAGTAAGATCATAACCTCCCACCTCTAGCATCCTATCTCCCAAACTATCTTATTTTAAAAACTTTATGTTTATTTTCTTTGTTTATACATTCTTGTTTTTTCTACATTAAAACACCTGATCTTTGAGAATAAGGAGTGTTTATTTTATTTATTTATTTATAGACTAATTCCTGGTACAAAGTAGGCATTTAATAAATACTTGTCAATCCATTCCTATATCAGGAGAGATACAGGAAAATAAAAGGCGAGGCAAAGCACCTATTGATGATTAAGAATGAATGGACTAAGGAAATATGAGTGGAAAGTCTAATAGAAATAAGAGAGGGATAGGAGTCAAGGTCAAGTTGTGATTTTGCTACTAACTTGCTGCATCACTGATATTTTTCTGTCTCATTTTCACCATCTATAGTGATAACAGGGACAACATTGCAAGCAAGCATCAAATTTAGAACCAGAGGATGTGGGTTCTAATTTCTCTCACTCTTATATTTAGGGTCTATATGACCTTGATTGAACAAGTCACTGAAGCTTTAACCCTGTTTCCTCCTCTCTACTCAAGTGGGAGATAAACTGTGCACACAAAGAAGAAAATGAATATAAAAATAATTATAGAAGGCAAAAAATGCTAATGATTGAATTTGGAAATGATTAAAAGGTTGTACCTAAACTGAGCCTTTGAAAAAAAAAACAAGGGTTCTAATTCCCTCCAGGCAGAGTGGAGAGAGTATATTACAGTCAGATGTAACTAATAGGCATATAAATAAAGCTATAAAATAAGGGTGTTGAACTAGATTTTCAAGATATCTTCCAGTTCTATATTTGTATACTTATGATTTCATCAAACATTTATTTTCTAATGTTATTTAGTATTTTAGATTTTCCCAACTACAGGGAAAATGATTTTGAACATTTGCTTTTAAAACTTTGAGTTCTATTATATACACTAACAGCAATACTGTGAGATGATCAGCTATGCAGTATACAACTCCTTTCAACAGTTCAATGATCAAGGACATTCCTGAGAGACAAATTATGAAAAATGCCATGCACATGCAGAGGGAAAAAACAAAACCAAACTATGAATTCTGAATGCAGAGCAAAATATACCAAGTTCACTTTTTAAAGCCTTTTTTTCTTTCTTTCTCATGTTTTACCTCTTAGTTCTAGTTCCTCTTTCACAACTTGACATATAGAAATGTGATTTTGCATGTACATATCAGATTGTTTCCTGGAAGAGAGAAGGGAAGGAGGGAGGTAGAAGAATGTGGAATTCAAAAGCTTGCAAAAAAAAATGTTGAAAACTATCTTTGCATATATTTGGAAAATAAATTTAAGAAAACCCAACAAACTTTTGAGTTTCAAATTCTTTTCTTTACTGCCTTCCCCCAAAGCCCCAAAGAAAAGACAAGCAATTCAGACTCAAACTCCTTTTAGTGCTCTTCTACCATGACTTGGGGATGTAGGGTGTGTTCAAGGAAGACTAGTTCCTTGTTGTGAGGGCTTCCTAGTCCTCTTCAAGGCTGCTTTCCACCTTTGATGTCCACCTGAGCCAACTAACTTTCACCTCTGGCTCCAAGAAACTGTAGCTTCTTGGAGTAGTAAACCATTTCAGCAGGTGGGCTAAACCAGGTTGAGGGCAACCGAGGAAGTCTCAAACTCATCAGTGAGTAGTGGAGGGTATCTCAAGCAGATGAAGTCTTCCATGGGTGGAATGAGCAGAGAATTATTTGTTCCAAGGGCCATGAAGCCAGCTGAAAGCAGGTGCTGTGGAGCAATTAGAATTTGGTTAGACATCAAAGAAGCCATGGTCTCTAAAGTCATCACCAATTGTCTTGAGTCTGTCTTGCTATGCTGGATCGTGATGACTTTGGAAGAGAGAGTGAGGCAATTGATTTCATGCAGCTCTACCTCACTTAAATCCTATTTATACATGCAACAAAGGGAGCTGAAGTCACAACCCTGCACACAGGCAATCCGGGTCATAGGGTTATTTCTCCACTGAAAGCAACAGTGAAATTTGTTAGCCCCCTGGGTGACTGAGCAGCCCTTTTAAGGATCACACTGTTCACCTCCTGATGAAAGGAAGGGCTAGAAAAGGTGTCATAAAAATGATCTGCTTCCCCAACCCTGGCATGATTACCACAGCAGTTGGGGAATCCCACAGTATGGTTGAGACACAAAAAAATCTTTGAAAACTTCTTCGAAGAAGATTCCACTCAGAATCAGTACATGGAGTGTGTGCACATTCATAGACAATATGAGATCCAATAGTCCTGAAAGACCACAGTTCTTGAGAGAGAACTTAGCATGTAAGATATTCAAATAGCCCTGAGTGAAACAAGGCTGACAAATGAAGGTCAGCTTACTGAAGTTGGAGCTGGATACACATTTTTCTGGAATGGTTGTAGTGAAAGGGAACACTGTGAAGCTGGGGTAGGTTTTGAAAGCAAAACTAATCTAGTCAACATTCTTGAATGGCTACCAAAAGGGGTGAATGATGGGCTCATGACAATGAGATTACCAATTCCAGAACATCATGCCACCATCATCAATGTCTATGCTGCCACCATGATAAACACTGATGAAGTTAAAGAAAAATTTTATGAAGATCTGGTGACCCTTATCATTAATGTACCAAAAGAGGGCAAGCTTATAATTCCAGGTGACTTTAAGACTAGAGTAGGTTCAGATTACCAGACATGGCAGGGAGTCCTTGGGAGGAATGGAATTGGAAACAGCAACAGCAGTGGTCAGATTCTACAACTTGTGCATCTCAAACTCTGTCTTCTATTTACCTAAACACAATAAAACTTCCTGGATGCACTCTTGTAGGAAACATTGATATCTATTAACTATAAGATTGTAAAGAGAAGAGGCAGACAAGATGTGAGAGTAACAAAGACAATGGGTGATGCAGAGTGTTGTACTGATCACAGACTCATCCTCTCTAAGCTAATTATTCATATTCAACCAAAGCAGCAGCACCAAGGCAAAATGAATACTAGAAGAACTAATGTCAAGAAATTAGAGTGTCTCTCTGAGCAGGAGCAATTTGTTGCTAACTTGGAGGGAAAGCAACCAACACACAGTTGGCAGTAGTGGAGCAGAAAAATAATGGGCAGCTTTCAGAGAGCACTGCATTTGCTCATCTGGGCCAGAACACTTGCAAACACCAAGATTGGTTTGATGAAAATGATGAGGAAATTCAGAAGCTGCTAAATGAAAAATGAGAACTCCATAGGGTTTACCAGTCAGATAGTTCATCCATTTCTAAGAAGGCAGTATTTAATTCCATCAAAAGTAAAGTCCAAGAAAAGCTTAGAGAGATGCAGGACTCTTGGCTCAGTAAAAAGGCATATAAAATTGAATTTTATACAGACAGTAACAAATCAAAATGCTTTTATGACACCCTGATGGCTATATATTGGTCAAAGACATATGGTGCATCTCAACTGCTCAGTGCTGATGGGACCACACTGATCAGTGATAGGGACATGATCCTAGAGACATGGGCTGAATGCTTCCATAGTGTTCTTAACAGACCATCATCAATCCATGCAGAAGCCACTGATTGTTTACCTCAAGATGAGGTCAATCAGTCCCTAGCTGAAATTCCAACTGAAGAAGAGGTTTTGAATTCCATTAGGCTCCTTTCAAATGACAAAGCACCTAGTTCTACAAGATGGGGGGACCATTACTCATCCAAAAACTGACTGAAATTTTCCAGATTATATGGCTTGAAGAAGTTATCCCCCAAGAATTCAAGGATGACTCCATTGTCCATCTCTATAGAGGTAAAGAGAATGGATTGTCCTGTGACAATCACAGGGATATTCCTCTTTTATTCTTTGCTGCCAAGATTTTTGTCAGCCTTTTCAATAGGCTGATCCTTCATCTGGAAGTTGGCCATCTTCCTGAGAGTCAGTGTGGCTTCAGAAAGGATAGAGGAACAGTTGATATAGTCATTGCTGCCTGGCAACTCCAGCTAAAATGCCAGGAACAGAACAGAGTATACAACATTTGCAGATCTGATCAAGGCCTTTGAAACTATCATTTGTAAGGGTTTATGGAAAATTATGTCAAAATTTGGTTGCCTGGAAACATTCATCAGTATCATACATCAGTTCCATGATGGTATGCATGCTCAGGTTCTGGATAGTGGAATGCTCTGGAGATTTCCCAGTTACCAATGGAGAAAAACAAGAATGTGTCCTTGCTCCAATGCTTTTTAGTATGATGTTTTCAGCCATATAATAAAATGCCTTTAATGAGGGTGAACTTGGCTTATTGCACTGGTGGCAGATTTTTCTATTTGAAAAGCCAAGATTAGAGTAGAGAGAATGTTGGTGCATGATCTTCTGTTTGTAGATGACTGTGTATTCAATGCAACAAAGTATGGATAGATTCTCTGCTGCTTGTGCTGATTTTAGTCGAACAGCTAACACCAAGAAAACACAGATGCTCCAACAGCCAGCAACACACCATCCATATGTGGAACTATGGAATACAGCAAATCACTTATCTTAGCAGTGACCTTTTCAAGGAGGTACACATTGACAATGAGGTTGACACTTGAATTGCCAGAGCTAGCTCAGTATTTGGGAGGCTCCACATAAAAGTGTGGGAGAGAAAAGGTATTAGACTGAGTACCAAATTGAAGGTCTACAGAGCCATTGTGTTGACCTCATTGCTCTATGCCTGTGAAACCTGAACAGTCTACTAGTAACATATCAAGAAACTGAATCACTTCCATTTAAGTTGTCATATGAAGATTCTGAAGATCATCTGGCAGGAGAAGATACAAGACACTGAGATTCTTTCTTGAGCTAAACTGCCTTGCATTCTCATCATAACTACAGAGAGTGCAACTACAATGAACTGGACATGTTGTTAAAATGCCAGATGTACACTTGCCCAAAAATCCATTTTATGGAGAACTCACACAGGGCAAGTGCTCAAAAGGGGGTCAGAAGAAGTGACACTGAGACACCCTGAAATTCTCATTGAAGAGCTTTAGAATTGATTGTACAGCATGGGAAACACAGGCACAGGACCACTCAGCATGGCATGCCCTAATCAGTGAGGGGGCTGTTCTCTATGAGGAAGGCAGAATTGAAGTAGCTCGGAGGAAATGTGACATCCATAAATTTAGAGTACCCACCCAGGTGTTCACATGGACTATTTGTGCCTGATCTGTGGTAGAGCATTCTGAGCTCTGTCACAGTCCGACACACTGTAATTTGTCTCAAATACAGTGATGTCATATTGGTCTTCTTTTATAACAAAGGACAAGAACCAACCAACCATGACCTGAGACCAATTCATAGTTTTCTTGGAATTTTGGATGTAGGAGCTTTGATTTTGTTATCTTCTTCTGATAGTGTGTTTTGATCTTCCTTGTATCCATAGTAGACCTTTTTATGGCCAGGATTTTTTTCTATTGTTTGCTCATTTTCCCAAGCTATTACTTGACTTTTGATTCTTTGTTTATGTAGGACTCTGCTTCAAAGGTGGAAGGCTGCATTGTCCCAGGCTTCTGGGGTTTTGTGCAGTTGTTTTTAGAGACATTTTTAGGGAACTGTAAGTTTTCAATTCATTCAAAGTGGTATAACCAAAGGAGAGCTGCATTTACTGTTCTTCTTACCTGCACTCTTGTCTGTGAGAGAACACAAGCACTCTTCTGTCCTGGAACTATAAGGAGGGTCCCTGCTCTGTGAGACCCCAAGTTCTGGTGTGCTACTGCTCATCTTTGCCCTTGAACTACCATCCATGACTGTGAACTGGATCTGAGTATGAGCAAAGCAAAGAGACCCCTGTAATCTCCTTTTGACCAGTTGCTTCACTCCCCCACCCCCACCCCTTACCATTTGTGGTCTGGGAGTTCCAGAAGTTGCTGCTGCTGATTCAGTGGTTCCCAAGGCCTGCTCCTGGTTTACTGGAGCCCAGCCTGGGTTGACCATGGCTTGTAATGGACTATGCTTCACTCTCCCAAGGTGCTACTAACCTTTCCTTATGACCTTCTAAGTTGACTTTGGTGTCTGGCATCTATCACCTACCACTGATTCAGTTGCCTCCAGGTCTGCTTCTGGGTTGCTGGGGCTGAGGCTGTCCTGGCATAGCTTTCACTGGGTGGTTCCCCTTTCTCACTCTGGTACAAGAGACTTTCCTGTCAATCCTCTTTGTTGTCCAGTTGGAAAATTGTTTCACTCTGGTGGCCCTGGAGTCAGCACTACCTAAGTTCAAATGGGGCATCAGACACTTAATAATTACCTAGCTGTGTGGCCTTGGGCAAGCTACTTAACCCCATTGCCTTGCAAAAACCTAAAAACAAACAAAAAAACAAACAAATAAAAAGCATTTGGAGCAGTTTGGGTGGAACTCAGGAGATTCCCAGTCTTTACCCTGAAGTCTTGGCTCCACCCTCCTCAACAATAATTTATTAAGTCCTTCCAGTACACAAAGCATCAGGTCAGGGCCTGAGAATGACAAAAAAAAACACACAAAGTCAACAAAACAAAAATATAGAATCCCAAAGTCCAATGCTTCAAGGAACTTGGCTTCTATTGGAGGAGACAATTTAGATGATACTCTTTGAGGAGTTTGAAATTTGTAAGAGGAAAGGGGACACAGGACTGGTTTAGTTAAAAAATTAAA